>NC_051441.1:22784453-22827692 GCF_001649575.2 Kryptolebias marmoratus
GCCTCACTCTTCACTTGCATACAGTGATCGACCCATGACTAAACATTACTTTGTGATGCCACCGGGTGGCGCTGAAAGCAGCGTGCAGTTTCCTGTATGCTAACTGCTGCTAACAGAGCTCACAGAGCTAGTTCTGCTGCTTAACAACTAAGACTAAACACAAAACCCTATTCAGCAGATTCTAACCTGCAGTGAGTAAAATATGCCCCCCAAAACGGTAATGGAGTAGCAGAAAGAAAGTTTGCAGTGAGGAAGAGGAGCCGTAGTTTCTTCATCATCATACGGAGCGGACAGAGTTTTTTTTTTTTTTTTGCGGAGCGGACGGAGCAATGACTTATATTTGGGACGGAGTTTGTTCAGCAAACGCGCTGCGGGTGACGTCACCGTTTCCGCGACAACGTTAGTGACGCATAAATTGCGCAACACATATCGATAATGAAATTTGTTGCCAACGCTTTTAATTATCGAATTTTATCGAATTTTATCGATTTTATCGATTCGTTGTTGCAGCCCTAAAGGGTACTATCCTTTTTGACAAGGCCAGTTTCATTAATTAATTGATTTTTTGTAATTTCTTTTTATGTTTTTTGTCAGTCCTAAGTTATATCAGTGACTATTGTGGTTTTTCTTTCTCTAATGAAAGGTAAAAATATATTTGTCCATGTCTATAGTTGACCAAAAATTAGTATTTTGTGTTAATTCAATTTGCCTTTGTTCTGTATTTAATATCTTAAATTGCAATGATGAACTTTAGCATTAAAAAGACAGATAACTGAAGTCCTAGCATTCTTTGAAGTAAAGCAGATTGCACACCACCTGTCATGTCAGAGTTTAAGATTAAGGCCATTTTGTGATGAGAAATCACAGTGATGGCCCTTTTGGTAAAATCTTGTAAATGACATAGTGTGCAATCATTGTGTGGTATTGCAAAATCTGGCACAATCTGTTCATCTCATGACTCTCAGCTACTACCACAAAAAATTAGATAATTTTATGTAAAACTGACTAAGTTATTGCCATTTATATTTTGTAAGATCAGTTGGCTGTGATAGGCATCTTGAATTAAATTGGCTCTAAAAGTTAATCAATCGTGGATGTTAATCCAGTGATTACCTTTTGAAAGTTTAATCAAAATCCTTCAAGTGGTTCATAAGATACTTGAGATACACTACATACAAAAGAACACACACACAGACATACACAAGCAAAAGCATTTCCATCTTCACTTTTTGTTGTGGGCAACAAATTAAAAAATAATGGTCATTTTGTTTTATCTTTTAAAAATAAAAAACAGAAGCTCCTAAATGAAGCATTCTGTGGTTGACTGGAAACCAGACTGCAAACAAAAGCATAAAACAACTGAAACCTTTTTCAGCCTGCTGCTCAAAACAAAAGGCCTTTCTTTTATTTCAAGCTTTCAGAAGAGCTGCACAAAATATCAATGGGAAAATACAACATGGTGTAAAGGAACGCTAGCCTGTTTTCTGTGACCTCACTGTATCAGCACCAGGAGTACAACCACTCAGTTACGTAAACTGCTGAGACTGAGCCTTCACACGCACACCCACACACACAATCAACTAACTGCTCTCTTGTCACCTGCTGAATATAAGTAATTAAATAAGTTACCATTATGGAAAAACTGTAGTAGGATTTAATGTCTTATCAGTGTCAACTATTTGTATTCCTGTTCAGATGAAGACTGGGTTTGCCTGTGCTGTAGCATAAACCAACTTCATTTATTACATAATACAGCAGCTAGAGCAGGTAAAGCAAGCACTGAGAAAGGTTTCAACAAAACCAGATGTTTCACAGCAACATCATGGCAGCATTTTACACAACAAATGAACATCACTAAGAGGCTGTAGGCTGCTCAAAAAGAAAATGTTACATAATAATTGCAAATAATTAAAGCACATCTACTGCAGAAGTCATAATTGCTGGTCCTCGTCTGTTATGTCAGATTCCATCAGGAAGGGACACAAGAATAGTGAAGCATCTGCTGGCTCAAATTCCACAAGTTAACAAGACATTATGACATGAAATTCCTAAATTCAAGTAACATTCATGTGATTGCACCAAAAATTATTTTTTCTATAAAAAGCAGGATTATTGTGTGCAGATTTAGTGTATTGATAATAAAACATGATATATCAATATCAAATTTACTGGCCCTGTCCAGAGAGGTCTGGACTGAAAGACAGAACAGAGGCAATAATCATGACAACACAAGAACAGTCCCTTAGTAGATGAGCAATAGAGGTCGGGGTCTATCATACCAGACAGGACTCAGATCTAGTCTGTGCAAAGATGCCTTTGAGACAGTCCAACACATAATACCAGGATGTAAGATGCAGGCAGATAAAGCATACATGGAACACCATGATCAAGTGGCTGGAATAGTGTACAGGAACATCTGTGTCAAATATGGACTGGAATGGGAAACTCCACCAAGGGTGGCAGAGAATGTCAGGGCTAAGATTCCGTGGGACTTCCAGATCCAGACTGACAAACAGGTGATGTCTAACCAACCGGACATTGTGCTGGTTGACAAGCTACAGAAGAAGGAAGTGGTGACAGACGTAGCAATCCCAAGTGACTGTAGCATCAGAAAGAAGGAGAGCTGAAAGAGGAAATAGAGAGGTTGTGGCGAGTCAAGGTCTCAGTGGTCAACAAAGCACTCGATGCTGTGACCCCCAAACTGGAAGAGTGGCTCCAACAGATCCCAGGAACAACCTCAGAGATCTCTGCACAGAAAATCACAGGTTTTCTCTCTCTGCACCACGGAGAGCGACTATGTCCTTCTGAAGTTTTTCAAATGGACATGAAGTTTAACAAACCAAAAGAACAACAAAAACATTGGCTACATGGTCACTAATGATAAAACAACACAAATTCAAAGCAGTTCAGCATCATGGACAGCAATCAGCTCATTGACACACACTTTATCGATTTCAACTCAGAGCCTGTATCAGTAGCGTTAAAGTTGAGTAAAACTGACACAGCGGCCCACATGTTCACAGACACAATTTCAATATGAAGTACTTAAGTCCTACTCACAACTATTTGATAGGTATACGACGAGCCTTGCGCTCCGCAAACTCGTCCATGATGCTCCGTATGCCCATTTTCTTTGCCTTCTCATTCTCTATAGACAACACTGCATAGTAGCCCAGCCGCCTAGCTTATATCCCCTTTTTTCTCTCTCAGCAGTGATTCATCACTATACCACTGTGCTGGCAGTTTTGGCGTGCCTGAATCGCTGCCAACAAAAAGTCGGGTTCAACTCCAGGACAAGAAACAAAATACGTGTCCAGTTTTTGTAACTTGGCTTGTCCTTGCTCTCTTATTTCCTTTTCTTTTTTGACTTTTCCACTCCACTTTTATGCTTATATGAAGTGCCACTCGTGTTAACTTAGTCCGCAAAAGTGCTCCACCTAGTTTGCAATCTGTTGCCAAGTGACTGATGATAACGTTGGTGGACGGTAAGTGACGAGTTTTACCCAAAATGCACTTGGAGACAATATGAGCGATCCACTTGTAAATGTAAGAGTGAAAATAAAGCCAGTCATGCAGCACAACATTTTATTCAATATTTTACACCTTCTACATTGCTAAAGTCAGTCAGTCTTCTAAAGTTTTTAGCAACCATGAATGAATGTTGACCGGGGAAACCTAAAAAACCCCTGCATAAATGTGAATGATGAGTGACATTAAACAGTCTGTACAGTGCCCATACTCCGGCCTCCTGGATACAATCATGGGAGGGCTCGCCTTCCCCAGTTCCTCATTTATAGAAGAGGCGGAGCTCCCTTAAGTCTTTTCTCCTATCCGGGCCACTCTGGGCCAGTGGGGTGCCGTCCTCCCATACCCCCCTGAAGCCCCACCCCTGGAAAGGACCCCAAACATCAAGGAACTTGTGAGGAGTGTGTAATGAAGCATATCCAATCTCCTCAAGACAAATACAGGAGACCATATCATTAAAGCTGAACTGAGACATGTATTGAAGCCAACATCAGTGAAAATATAGCCATAAAATGTGTTTTTTGTAGAAATTTTAAATAAAAAATAATAAAAAAAAACCTTCTTATTTTGTAATTCTGAATATTGAAGAAACCACTTGGGTGCTTTCGGCTTTTTCCATGGCCACCAAGTGTGACGTCCACTGAGACACTGAGGTTTAGCAATTCCTCAGTGAGTGGATGAATACCGGTACAATGTAGTTTAGTTTGTTAGAATTAATTGTTTGAACCGGCGAGAAAATACCACTAGAGTTTCATTTTTTGGCTTCCTGAAAGATAAAAACCTTCCTCAGATTTGGATCCATATACTTCGATGTGGGAATTACTATCAGAACTTGGGTTCGGATCACTTCAAAGAGGAGCACTGCTCCGCCCCTCATTACTGTGGGTGCTGGCTTCACGCAAAAATAACAGGACCCTTTGCCAGCAGCAGTCCTAACTATTTTTAATTTTAAAAGAAAGGCAAATGGAGAGGAGGACATCTCCACAGAGAAGGAGATGAGAGACAGGAAGTTTTACTCTAAATGACGTAACGTGACGTGAATTTGCGCTGTCATTTAAAGGTATGAGCTGCTTACAAGCCGACAGCCTGAGATCAGTTTGTGATTCAGAGGAGTTTGTTGTTGATGAAAAAATATAGACAATCCAACAAATGTCATAGTCTGAAACTGCTGTTGAGTAGTTTACTCTGGTTACAGTTCATAAATGGTACTCTGAAGCGTGCTCACGTTGTTTACAATTTAGCATCTGGTTAGCATCGTTAGCATAGGGTTAGCTTCGAATTAGTGACGTTAGCTCTCTCCTGCTGTCTTTATGTTGATTTGAAGTGTTGTGTACTAATGTCATGACAGTGATCTAGGGGTAATCAGTTCTCACTGTTCCACATTCCCTACTTGATCGTTATGTGCATTGTTTTCTCGGTCATGACGATCCTGTTGATCATCATAATCCGAATCTGAAGAGTTTTCATCTGATTCTGGAGATCCAGTAGTCGGTTCAGGATCATACTTGTATGGTTGTACATCCATTACTCACACAAAGTCGTCCAACAGTTCTTGATATTCAAAAAAGACTACTTCTTCCATTTCCACTAGAAAACAATTGGACAGCAGCAGCGTTCTTGGCCTGCCGGGGCACAGCACCCCACAAATCACCCACTTTGTAAATTATTGACTTAAATGCTAAAAAATTTAACTTTTAGGTCAGATAAATGGGTCCCTGGAATGTTGTGGGTATGTGTTTGACTAAATAATATTCATGAAATGTCAAACGTTTGAAAACTGATTTCAGTTCAGCCTTAAGCCATTTTTTGAAACAAGGAGGGTTAGCAGATTTCCATTCCCTGAGAATAACTCGCTTCGCAATAACCAAACCTAACATGAGAGCCTGCTGTAGAGGTGTGGGAAGGATAAGAGAAAAGTTAGAGCAGCCCAATATTATCAGAAGGTTATCAGGTGTCAAATGTCTGCCGTAAATATTACTAGAAAATTGAAAAATCTCACACCAGAAGTTTAGGGCAGGAGCAGGAAAGATGGCCCAGAGTGTCATCATCTGATTTGTATTTGTCACAAGTGGGAGAAGCAGAGGGAAATAGTTTAAGTTTGGTTTTAGAAAAATGTAGCCGGTGGATAACTTTGAATTAAATAGGCTGAAGTCTAGAATTGATTGAACAGGTTTTGATTCTAGACAGACTCTGATCCCAAAGCTCAAAATCTTGCCAACAGTGTCAGAAGTCCAGGCCTCTTTGATATGGTTAGAAGAGGAAGTCGAAATGAAAAGATTGACAAAATGAGAAATTAAATGTTTAGAGGTAGGGGGGGTTATTATAAGCTTATAGAAGCTGTGCTGCTTAGGTAAGATTTCAAACCGAGGGAAGTACTGTCTGACAAAATTACAAACTTGCAAGTATCTAAAAAAATGGTAATGTTTATCCCAAGATATTCAAAGTAATCGGTGGAAACTTTGAACAGCAAGTTATTAAAAAAGCAGTGTTCAGATCATCCAAGAGAGGCATAAACAGACTGTTGTCCCAGTTAATAGTGAAACCGGAAAGCTGTCCAAATTTCTTTATTAGCATAAGGAGCGGGGTAAGAAAGACTGACATCTGAAAGAGTCAGGATTACATCGTCTGTGTACAGGGCAATGGGACTGTCTGTAGCATAGTCTGAAATGCTGGCGATCAAAGAGTTAGCCCTGATGGAAATAGCAAGGGGTTCCAGGGTGAGAGCAAAGAGTAACGGCAAGAGGCAACATCTCTGTCTGGTTCCACGATGCAATAGAAAAGGAGTGGACCTGAAGGACTGAGGACTTGGGCTGAGCATAAAGCATTTTTAGGAGAGTCATACATTTTTCACCAAAGCCAAATTTTTTGAGCTGAACTAAAAAACGTTTTGAAGCCAACATCAGTTGAAAGAAAACCATAAAATATGCTTGTAAAATTTTCAAAAAAAAAAATATATATATATACTATTCTTTTTTAATACCAAACATTGAAAAAAAACACTCAGGTGTTTTTGGCTTTTCAGTGACTACCCTGATGTGTGTCGTCCACACATGTGGAAAGTACTATCAGAACTATGAGGAGCAAGCTTCGACCCTCATTAATGCAGTGGACTGGCTTCACACCAAAGACGAGGGACCTTTTGCCAGGAGCATGATGTAAACGCACTATGTCAAAGGTATGAACTGCCTACAGGCCTGAGATCAGTTCATAATTCAGCAGTTTGTTATTGATGAAAACATATAGACAATTCATGTATGATTTAACAAATGTCA
Organism: Kryptolebias marmoratus; assembly: GCF_001649575.2. Taxonomy (NCBI): domain Eukaryota; kingdom Metazoa; phylum Chordata; class Actinopteri; order Cyprinodontiformes; family Rivulidae; genus Kryptolebias; species Kryptolebias marmoratus. Next base: position 22,791,251 of record NC_051441.1, read on the forward strand.
TAGTCAGAAACTGTTATTGATTAGTTTACTCTGGTGTGACAGTTCCTAAACCCTACTCTGAAGCGTTCTCGTGTTTTTACAAGTTAGCATCCAGTTAGCATTGAGTTAGCAATGTCTCCTGCCAGTGTTATTGATTTGACGTCGTGTACTGATGTCATGACAACAATTTGGGAGTAATTGGTTCCATTTTCCCAATTTGGTTGTTATGCATGTTGTTTTGTCAGTCATAGCAGTCCTTGTGATCATTACAATCTGAATCTGAAGAGTTTTCATCTGATTACAGAGATCCAGTTGTCGGTTCAGGTTCATACTGGTGTGCTTGTATATCCATTACGCCCACAATGTCTTCTGGCATTTATTCATATACAAAAAAGGCTTTTTCTTCCATTTCCATGAGTAAAAAAACAGACAGTAGCAGCATTCTTGGTTTTACAGGACTCTTAAGGGGCCAGCGGGGTCATAGCACACGTCATGAACACATGGCAGCAGCTTTTTTTTTTAATTGAGAGGGGGGTTAAATTTCCAATTAAACGAAGGAGCATAAAGGTTAAAGTGGATCAGAATTAAGAGAAACGTGTGGTCTGAAATTAGGATGCTGTGATACACTGAGTCAACAGCCCATGAGATGAATTTAGATTCAGTTAAAAAGTGGTCAATCCTGGTAAAACTACCATGCATGGGTGAAAAGAAGGAGTATTTTCTCCCGTAAGGATGCTAAAGCCTCCAAATGACAACTAAGTTTAGTAACTTCATGAGCTCGTTTAGAACTGCCACTGATTCACTGATTTTCATTTCAGAGGAGAAACTCCTTTATTGAAGGACCTATGTAGCACATATCTCCAACCCGAGTCTGCAGACATGGAGTTGGAAATAAACGGAATGATCTTGCTGATAAGAATTGCATCCCCACTAGCCCTGGAAGAGAAATTGGACTGGTATACCTGCGCCACCCATGAGGATCTTAAAAGTCTCTGCTCAGTTGGCTGAATATGAGAATGCTGTAGAAAAACAATATCAGATGAAAGGGATTTTAAGTGTGAGAATACGTTTTCCCTTTTAAGCGCTTTGCCAAGCCCTTTAAAGTTTCAGGAAATAAAAGTAATAGGACTTACACCTGGCTTATCCTGCATTTAAAATAATGAGATAAAGATAATGGCTGACATTATCAGATAATAAGTTTCACAGCGAGGATACAATACCACATTTAAATCAACTAAACCAATCAAACATAGTGCAAATGGTTAAACGTTTGAAGTAATAAAGTAAACTATTGCCACGCCTTTTGGCAAGCTCATCAGTACCAATTTTCATGATTTTGAGTTAGGCATGCCAATTCTTGGTGGCATTCCCCTCACATTCCTGCCTGAAGACACCTCATATACACTGAAACTGCAAAGTCAACTGCACTCTTGTCAGCCATGACATTTGACCTTGACACCATAACTCACATTGATGTCACTAACAAAGTCCAAATGGTTCTCTAAACTGCTGATGATAGGTTTGTAAGTTCTCCAAGTGTCACATCAGAGCCTCAAAACTGGTCAACAGCTAACTCCTTTTCTACTACTCTGGAGCACAACCACCAGGTTATGGAATAGACTGACACTCTCAACAACAACAACAAAGTACGCAAAAAATTACACCAAAGTACAAGACTCTCTCAGTTGACTCTATGGACTGTGACCTGACCACGATTCATACAGTGCAGGTTCCAACTCCCCCTAATTCACCACCCACCTTTGTACAGGGGTACAAAATTTCCCTGGCATCCTACAAACTTCTCCAGGAAATCATGAACAACCTTTTGGAAAAAGGCATATTCCGACCATGTAACAGTACCTACTCGGCCCTCTTGCAGCCAGACTTGAAACTCTATGAGAAATGGAAGTTCACTATTGACACGTTGAACCAACATCTTCCCCTGTCAAGGTGACTCATGACTTGACTGAAACAGGAACTCCCCAAGGTGGAAGATGCCAAATAATTTTTCATGTCAAGTCTGGGTTCTGGACAATCCCAGTGCATGTCAGACCAACACAAACTGCCTTTCACCTTTGATAACTGTCAGTACACCACCAGGTGTCATTTTTGTCTATGCTAACTGACCTGCTGAATTTAACATTTTCTTAGATAAAGCATGCCCTGATGCTGGTGCGCTCAGAACTCTCAACAATGTCATTAACATTCTCCTGCATCAACCCACACCGGAAAGACACCTGGCTGAGTCGACTTACGGGCGCTGGTGCAAAGATTTCCCTCTTAAAGTGTCAGTGGTGCAAGACAAAATTTAATTTTGTTGATATTCTTGTGGGTCCACAGGGAATCCAACCACAACTGAGGAAAACCAAAGGCATCCAGAACATTAAAGCTCTGACTAATGTCTCGGAGCTTCACATTTTCTTAGTTGTCAGCAACTAATCTCATCAATTAATTGAAAACTATGCTGATTTGGCAAAACCTTTGACTTAACTACTATAAAATAACATGTCTTTCATCTGGACTGAACCACAACAACAGGCTCTGGAGAGGCCTTGAAAACCAAACTGTGTTCAGCTATATGTCTGGCTTTCTCTAACACCGAAAAAGAGTTTCACCTCAAGGTTGGTTTCTCCAACCAATTGTCTAAGCGCTGGTCTAGTCCAGATATATGACCAAGACAAACACGTTGTAGCATACACTGGAAAAACTCAGCTAAAGTACTCCAATTACAAAAAAATTCTACTAGCCACTGTTTGGACAGGTAAACAATTTTCAAACTACCATGGTGGTCAGAAGATCATGGAGACATATCAACCAGTCACCTTCCTGAAAAGCTAATGCATAAGAGATGGCATAGTAACCAACGCCCATGTGGCATAATGGTCAATGGCATTTCAAAGTTTTGACAATGAAGTCAGCTACACCCAGAAAAAAAAGAGCCTTCTCTGCACAGATCTAGCTTATTGTCAGCAGTGCGGACCCTAACCTTCATGCCCATGAACTGACTTCTGGTCCCAGGGGACCCACATCCCAATACTTTGATCAGAACATCTGTAAAGATATGATCACTGCTTACGTTAATAGCTATTCATTCCATCACAACACTGAGCTCAGTACAGATGTTGATGTTGTCTGGCTTCACACTAGCCCACAGGACTCTCAAAGCCTCTGTCTAAGATACTTGTCTACCCTAAGGACAAAGCACAAATTGACCAGTGTGGTGTATGCAGTTCAGTACAGCGAGGGATGTCCAGACTTCTATCTTGAAGAAACCAAACAGCTTCTCCACCAACAGATGACTCAACACAGGAGGGCCAGCTCTTCAGGACAGGACTCAGATGTGCACCTACACCTCAAGGATAAGGGACACTCCTTTGAGGACCAAAATGTTCATATTTTGAACCGAGAAGACAGATGGTTTCAGAGTAGGGAGAAGGAAGCCATCTATGTCAAACTAGAGAAACCAACTTTAATCAGAGGAGAAGGTCTCAGATTTCAGCTTTCAAAAATCTACAATGCAGTGTTAAGCCTGATACCCAGTCAGTTTCACTCTAATAAACACCTTCATTCATGTGATCAAAGTGACCCATTTGTGAGTCAGGCAAACAAAGACCCAAATGAGCCTCTATTGTGACGAGGGTATTCTGCATGTGAATTCAGCTTACATAACATCTCAGCTTTAAAAGCTTGAACTCCACACACTCTGCTTTTTGAATTGAGATAGCTCCTTGGATGAGAAGTGAAATGTCTTAATACAGAATAGAAGTCCAGTTGATTTTGATTTCTAACCTTTCTTGGATTTACCATGTCCTGGATGATAGAGAATCTACACCAGGAATTTTGCTACAATTAAGAGGTCTCTTCTGATCTAAATTCTAAAGTGGACCTACTTTTCAAAGTGATATTGTCCAAATTCATGAGTGTGTAAAATCTAAAACTTAGCTCCTGTTCAAACAATTCTCATGTGTTAGGTCATTTACCATCAAAGTCCTCCATTAATTATTGTGTTTAAAGTATTTATCCTGTTCGATTAATTTAAAGGTAACATAGCTTGTTGAACATTATCTGGGTCTAAATTAGTGCAATCACCCAACACCAAACATTCTGAAGATTGTTTCCAAATTTTTAGTGTTCCCTTTTTTGTTGTTGTGTTGATTGAATTATATTTTTGTGTTGATTTAGTTTTTTTGTATGTTTGTTGAATTATATTTTCATTTCTATCACTTTTTATAATAAAATCTACAAAATTTAAATTTGGTCTTTTTAATCCTAATAGGTATAAACAAATCAGTCACTGTAGTTGAACAGATTCAGACCCCAGTTGATCAAATCTAAATAATAAGGGTAAATAAAAGAAAATAATCTAAACATTACTGATAATTCCCATAGGATAGTTCAATCTTTAAGATGGATTTTCCAATCCCCTGGTGCCATGATAACAAGAGACTAAGAAAGAAGTCATTTTGTATTTAGACACATTACGGAAGAGGAGATGGAAGAGTTGCTTAGTACGGTCAATCCAGATAAGCCACATAGAATAAACTATATGGATGGTAGGTTTCTTAAGATCTTGGCTAAATTAATAGCCAAGCCTTTAAGTCATATTTTCAATCTGTGTTTTGATGAATGTATCTATCAAGAATCATGGAAAATTTCAAAAGTTAAACTGGTGGTTAAGAACTTGAAAGAATCTCTAACAGGGCAAAACAGCAGACCTATAAGTCTTTTACCAGTTTTAAGTAAGTTATTGGAAAGAGTTGTGTTTAAACAGATTCAACATTATTTTTACACAAATTGCATTTACTCTGATGTTCAGCATGCTTTTGAAGAGGGTTACTCTACAAGTACAGCACTAACTGTTCTTACTGATGATTGGTTAAAACGAATTGATAGAAAACAACAAGTTGGTGTTGTATTTCTAGACTTCAGTGCAGCTTTTGATATTGTTGATCACGAGTTATTACTTACGAAACTGTCAGCTTATGGCTTTAAACAATCTGCTATAAGCTTCATGAGCTATCTTAGGGATAGGAAACAATGTGTTATGTTTGATGGTATCTGTTCAAATTATTTAACCCTTCCATGTGAAATTCCACAAGGTAGCTGCTTAGGTCCTCTGCTCTATAGTATTTTTATAAATGACATGTCATTTGTATTAGATGATGCATACATAACCGTATATGCTGATGATACAACAATTTATGTGTCTTCTGATAGTTTAGATCAAGTAAATGTGGTATTACAACAAGAGTTATTGTCTATTTCTGAGTGGGTAATGGACAGCAAGTTAAAACAGAATGTTTCAAAAACTAAGAGTATGGTGTTGGGCTCTAAATTTTCTGTAAGGCAAACTCACAAGTTGAATATCTCTATACAAAAACAATTAATAGAACAAGTTGAAGAAGTCAAGTTACTGGGAGTAATAATAGATGAAACTCTCTCATGGTCTACACAAATAAAAAAAGATTGTGACTGAAATGAGCAGAAATATCGCTATAATTCGTCAGAATTCACATTTTATGGTGAAATTTAGCTTCTTCGCTCTTTTCTCTGTGGTTGCTATTGGTAACCATGAAATAACATTTCACGCCATACAGCTGATCAATGTTATTTCATGGTTACTAATGGCAACCACACAGAAAAGAGCGAAGAAGCTAAATTTCACAGAGGCAGAACTTGATATGCTGGTCAATGAGGTGGAGAACAGAAAAAATATAAGTTTTGGGAGCCGCAGTCGTGGCATTACAAATAAAAGGAAGCATTGTGAGCGGCAGCACATTGTTATCACAGTTAATTCAGTGAGTGGGACAGAGAGGACCGGGGCCGAGGTGGAGAAAAAGTGTTCAGATTTTAGGGTGGAGGCAAAAAAGCGACTAACCGGCCACTGCCAGGGCATGTCAGCTACAGGTGGGGGTAAAGGTGTACCGAATTGACACCATTTGAAAGAAGGACGGAAGGTGTCGTGGTAAAAAAGTGATTGAGCGCGCCCCCACGAGGGAGCGCACACAGGTGTGAGCAGCAATAAAGTGTGCCTCCTCTGCGCTCTGGTGCTTTGGAAAGGGAAACAATAAAAAGTCATCACTGACTGTGTTGCTGTCAGCTAAGCTAGCAACGTGCCTTAACTCTTCTGCAGCTGTCTGAGACATCTCTGCTAGGAGTTCACTTCCTCTCACACGAGGCGTTCTCCTGAAACGGCCGAGAGCGCAGGCATGAACAATCGATCTGCACATGGATCCTGCTCCTTCCTGGTTATTGAGAAGCTGGACCAAGAAGACAGCCTCCTCATTTGCATACTGAGGAGGCAGAAATGTACACGTATTTTTTTAAAAAAGGGGGAGGAAATGTCAAAAGAACAAACGCTTGTATAAGGAAAAAGCAAAATATAAACATTACTTGATGAAATGCATGTGTAAGGAAAAGACAAAAGCAAAATAAATATATTTCTGCTTTTATTTTTGATTATGTCGGTTTCGGTCCTCCATATTTCTGCCCCTTTCCTCCACTAAATAAAAGTTGTCCAGAGCTACAAAGCCTGTTTTAAGATTTAAATAAGGATATAAAATGGGTAAAATGCTACTCACTATTAAGTTTTATATAAATACAGCATATAAAAAAAATAATTTGTTATATTCTTAAATAAAAAAACTAAACTAAACTGTTGCTGATGTAAATTTACAGTCATCCAGGACATGGCTAATTCAAATGTGGACTTTGTCAAGTCAGTAAAGAAATCTAGAAAAGATGCCAAAGAACAGAACAGGTACAAAAAGGAAAACAAACTCAAAAACACTGCCACCCATAAGCTGCTGAAGTATTTGAGAAACTCAAAAAGATTTTTTCCAAACAGAGCATCTAAACCATTTCAAACCCAACCAGACTCTCAGACAGAGGCTGGTCCATCATGAAGACAAAACACCCAAACTCACACTGAGAGGAGTGATGTATGCAGTTCAGTGTAGTGAGGAATGTTTAGTCTTCTTTGTTGGAAAAACTAAACATCCTCTCCACAGATGAATGGCTCAACACAGGAGTGCCAGCTCAGGGTAAGACTTAGCTGTGCACCTACACTTCAAGGATAAGGGACACTCTTTTGATGACTAAAATGTTCATATTTTGGATAAAGAAGACAGATGGTTTGAGAGTAGGGTGAAGGAAGCCATTTACATGATGATTCCAATAACTCAGAACATAGTAATAGGTTTGTAAAACTGCACTTTGCCTTTTGCTTCAGCAATTTTTAGTAAATGTGTTCAAATGTTTAGTTTTCAGAGAAAGACCACATTGTGCAGCTGTAAGTGAAATTAATGTTGGTGTACACTAACAAACTATTGATTGATGTGTTTGATCCTGGTCTTAGTATAATTCTTTTTCAAAGTTTGTATTCTCATGCTGCAAAAAACTGGACAAGAGAACTGCTACAATTAGCTTTTCCTAGTGTGGTTCTAAATATAAATATTAATTTCCATATGACTTTTTGTATAAGTGACAAAGAGCTGCTGCAGAGGAACCAAATAAACACATGTGGCTCCAGATCCACAGGTTGCAGATCCCTGTCTTACAGTTGATGATACAAAAATATTCTAGAGTCAGTTCTGAGGCCATCTGTATGACAGCTGAAGCTTAACTCAAATTAAGTCATCGATCCCAAACAGCAGCAGATCTATGGCTGAAAAATGGAGTCAAAGTCTTGGATAAGTTTGAATCTCAGCTCACTTGAAATGCTTTAGTCTCTAAAAGAGCTGTAAATAAACAGATGTGTAAATAGTTATTAACCAATCTGAAACAATCTCATTGGATATCAGTAAACAGTACATACAATAACAATAAAGATAATACTTTTCTGTCAATGTTGTACAAAAGAGTGAGCTAAAACTTCACCACAATGAAGTGAGAGACTAATCAGGTCAAAGTAAAAACTTTTCTTCACATTTTAACTGCTAAAGATGGATTGCTTTTGTATTTGGCCTAGTTTTTAGGTACAGAAACATTTTTATTTGAAAGATGCCATGCTGTTTATAGGCCAGGACTGTTTTAATGCCCTATCCAACACCAAGATATCGGCTCAGCCTAAAGACACTTTGAAACTCCTTAAAATGGGAATAATTTGGTCCAGTGGCTGAACGTAATAATGCAAATGCTGCTTTTCAGGACAATAAGTGATATCAAACTGTTTATTTATCACACACAGCTGAAAGCATGGGAATAAAGTTTGTGCCCATGTCTGTGCATGGATATGTGTTAGTTTGTCTATACTGTTAGTAAAAAGTAAAAAGAAAGTAAAAAATTGCATACAGTACATTACATTAACTTTTGGAGCCAATTCATTTCAAGATGGTCATCACAGCAAGTCAGCATTCACAAAGATGGCTACAATTCTGTCAGTTTTCCAGATACTGAGCTAAAATCTGAGCTGAGATTGATTCACAACACATTTGAGATTTTGAAATATCTCGCGTTGTTTTTAAGGTTTGACCAAAGCAGCTACAACACCATCATTTCTCTTTATAAAATGATTTTAGTTTACAGTTCTGGCCTGAAAGGCAGTGGGTGATATGGATTCTTTCAAGGAATGCTAGGCATTTGGTTACAAGTGTTTCTCCTTTATTCACCTGTCACAAGCTCAGGCTTTCCAGTTTTGTAACTCTGTTCAGTTAAAAAAAATGCACCAAACCCCACAACCTTTAGACATTAGACCTTAAAGAACCTTCAAAAATCTGAGGGATGAAAAACTGCAGGAGAATCCGAAATAGAACAACAGCAACGCAGAATGTTTCTGATGACTTGGAATGAGAAGTTGGCGGAGGAAAAGGATTGCGTCACTAGCAGACGCTGACGTCATCGTGTTTGTTAATAATACGCAGGCCGATGCGGCTGATCGGCAGTCACCCAAAGGCCCTGCCTTCTACACAAAGACCTGGAACCCCGTCCCCCCACCCAGTCCCGGACATCAGGCCGGATTGTCCGCAGTCTCCTCCGCCTCGGCAGAGCGCACGAGCCGCAGTGTGGATGATGCTGCTGCCATCCACCGACACATCCATCACAAACACATCCACACAGCGGACTCAGCCTCCTCCTCCTCCGGCCTGCTGTATTGCAGCATCCATCTGATGCTTACCTTTCAGATGAACATCCACGCGGGCATTAATCCATGATCCGCGCGCTCCAATCCGCCTCAGGGTCACGTTTCTCCCTGTGGTGCGGCGCAGAAAGGGCGAGAAAAAGCGAATTATGAAGAAGCAGCCCGCGTCCTATCGGTAAGAAGGAGATGCGCCTGCCGAGCCCATCGACGCACGATGATCCGGAACCAGGATCCGTCAAAAACGAACCTCCTCCCCCCTCTGCGGAGCCCCTCAACGTGAAGCAAAACAGCGGCTCTGTTGTGTTTTCAGTTGCCTAGTTGTCCATGACAGAGCGGGAGAACGTGCACACACACGCTGCTCGGTCTTATTTAAAGAGATAGGGGCAGGGCGAGTGGAGCGGTGCTGTGCAGCCAGGATGGCTCTTATGCAACATCAGCTGCAGCTTCTATTGGTTCTACTCTGTGAAACCTCGGAACCGGACAAACGGTTTCACATTTTACAGAAACAGAGAACCAGATAAACTCTTCCTGACTCCACACAACCGGAAAACGTACAAAAAATAAAATAAAATAAATTCTGACTCTACAAAAGCAGTAGAACCTCAGAAATTGTTTCTGACTTTAAAACCAAGGAACCAGAGAAACTGTTTCTTTTTTTTCCTTCTAAAGTTTTACTTTTAAAACAACATTCAGAAACAAAAACAAACACTCTCCACTCTGCCACCCACACCTAATATACAAATGTAAAGAAAAAGAAATACTTAAGTGCTCAGTCCACAACAATCATATATACTGCATCTCTGACATAGGACAGAAAAGGACACCAGGTTATTTCAAATAATCCAGCCTGAACAGACAAAGTTTGCCTAATTTTTTCCAGTTTAAAAAATAAAGGACCTCTCTAATCCAGTTTGTATATGTAGGTGGAGCTGCAGATTTCCAGTTTGCAGTATAAGCCTCCTGACCAGCAAAGTTGTGAATGCTATTAAAACTTTTTGAAAGGAGAGAGAGCAAGTGAAAAAAACAGACCCCAAACAGGCAGCTAAAACATTAGGAATGATGGCCTATTGAGTTACATTAGACAACGTAAGAAAATTTTCAGATTAGGAAGGGACAGCTCCAAATCATGTGTGAGTAATTTGATGTGGCCTGTTGGCATCATTCACACAGAGGAGGCACTGTGTCAAATATTTTTACAAGCCTGGCTTTAGTGTAGTGAGCTCAATGTACAATCCAACATTGCATGAAACTGTGTCTAGCACAGACTGTAGATCTGTGTACCCTCTTTAAAACCTCATCTGAAATCAGCAGGTCCAAGTCTGTCTCCCATGCAGTTTTAACACAATGAGAGGATGAAAACGGTTATAAATAACAGGTTGCAGAAACACTTCCAAATGAGAGTTTAGGAAGCGTTGGAAATTCTGGGGATGAGCTATGGTAATAATGATGAGCTTGAAAGTATCTGAAAAATATTCTTTAGGGAGAGATCATTTATAAAGAAGAAAAATAGAATCAACATACAAGCTCACATAGAGAAAGTGTTATTCAATAAGGATGGAGGAGAAATATGATTCACTGCAAGCGGTGCTCCAACAGAGTGTTTGCAGGACAAAATGTTGTCTAAATTGACAGGCTGCCACTATAACATTCTTAGCAAAACTAGAATAAGGAGATTAGGAGAGTAAAGAGGTCAGTACATTAAGGCATTTAATTCTGGCAGGTGAGCAGAATTTGCTTCCATAACCACCCATGATGGGTGGTTATGGAATTAATTTTCCTCAAACTGAACCCAGTAATTTATATTTTTGTTACATTAGCTATCCAGTAATAGTACAAGAGGTTAGGTAGTGCCATTGTCTAATCAGTTATTCACAGATTGTTTACATGCTTTCCTAAGGCTTGTGAAAAAAAATAGAATTCATTGTTAAAATTAGATATATGTAATTGATTATGAAACCGTTTGAAAGCTAAGAAATACTATTTGATCATTATTTGTGTGCAAATACTCATTATGAACATTATTCAAGTGTATTTTACCAAATATCTCGTTTGTCTTACAGGAGAACTGTACTCAAGTGTGAGTAAAAGAATCTTTGGACAGAGTGAAATAAAGCCTTTCTGCTCATCCCAAGGTCTTTCAACCCCCCTTCCAGCAATCTGAATGTCCCAGTTGTTATCTAACTTAGTTTATTAGCAAACTGAGGAGAAAGCCTTGCCACAGTTTGCTTTGCAGTCAGTTTGTAGTGTGAAGACCATCTTCCCCTCAGTTTGTCTTTGTTTTGATTTGTAACGTGAGAAAAACATTTTCTTTTCTTAGTGCTTTTGTTTTTATATGTCCAGTAGACAAACAATAAAGAGAAACTTAAGTAGAAAACTTTGAAAATTGCGTTTGTTTGACTCCCGATGCATCAGTTGCCTCCAGGCTGACCCTTTGCAAACATCGCCACTCCTCAGGTGACCTTGGATGGCCTTAACCTGCCTCCTTGTCATGGTCCTGTCGAAGCCTGAGCAGCCTCCAAGTTCTCCAAAGACAAAGTGATGACTGGCCCCCCACCATCTCTGATTCGGTGAGGCATCTATAACCCTGTGTGATGAGAGAGATAAAAGAAGAAGCGAGTTAGGGTCTGGCTATTTCCTTTTAACTGATGCAACCTGATAAATAACATGTATCTCCAATCTGATGTTTCATCAAAACTAACCTGACAAACTGGCAGAATTATTCTTCTGACCAAATTTCAAAGTGAACTATTCACGAAAACAGTTTAACCCAATCCAAATTCCTGCCTGGGTAAGAAATCAAAAATAATAATCCTAAAATCCAAACATTCTGTTCAAATAATTATTTTGGTTTAGATAAACTAATAATTATTACTTCATCTTAGATTAATAAAGTATTACTTGTTGCCTTGTTTTGTGTTGAATAATCCTTGCTTAATAGTTATTTCCTCATTAAATAGTTTTGCCTGATGTTTGATGTTTTATAGATCGTCTGCATTTTAAATGTTCAACTAGGGGACACCCTAAATGTTTGTTATATTTAGACAGTTTAACATTGATCTGCTTAATTCAAATAAACATAAGCCAACAAGAGTTTATTGAAACTATACATAGTCTGAGCCTGAATCCTAAAATTACTAGACCTAGTAGAGTTCATTCTCACAGTGCTACATTATTAGATAACATATTCATAAATCTGGCAGAAAACAAAATGATAAATTGAATGATAGATTATTAATAAGTGATATTAGTGACCATTTACCAGTTTTCATAGTAGATGATAGCTCCTGCAAGAAAAATAAACAGGTTATTGGACAACCTGTCAAGAAACTCAAGACAGAGGTGACAATTAATGCATTTAAAACAGAGCTGAATAAACAAAATTGGGAGTCAGCATTTAATGAAAATAACATTGATAAAGCATATGAAAATTTTGTGAGGACCTTTAAATTAATGTACAATAAAAACTGTCCAATACAGAAACATACTAAAATGAATAAATATTCAGACACACCATGGATCACAAAGAGATTGCAAAATGCTTGTAAAAAAAAAGAATTCGCTCTATAAGGAGTTTATAAAATATAGATCTGAAGATGCTGAGAATAAATATAAAAAATATGAGAATAAACTGAAGACTATTTTATGTATATCTAAACAGGAATACTATAGTAAGTTATTGGACAGGAATAAAAATAACATTAAAGGTATTTGGAATATATTGGACAATGTCATTAAGAAAAGTTTTAGACTGACTAATTGTCCACAATATTTTAATAATAATGATGAAACCATTAATGATATGAATGATCTGGTTAATGAATTCAATAGGTATTTTGTAAGTGTTGGATCAAAGCTGGCCGAACAAATTTGTGATCCTAGATCAGCTGATGAATGGAATGAGACATTGATAAGTAGAAATTCAAATTCAATGTTTCTTTCAGCTGCGGAAGAGAGAGAAATCATTAATATGTTAAAAAAATGTAAAAACAAGGTGTCAATGGACTGTGATGGTATAGATATGATGATAGTCAAAAAGGTTATGGAGGTAATTGTTTAACCACTGACATATATCTGTAATTTGTCATTTAAAACTGGTACATTTCCAAATGGAATGAAAATTGCAAAAGTAATTCCTTTATATAAAACTGGAGACAGACATCAATTCACTAATTACAGGCCTGTGTTTTTACTCCCACAATTTTCCAAAATTCTGGAAAAACTATTTATTTATAGATTGGACAAATTTATTGATAAACATAAACTGTTATCTGAATGTCAATATGGATTTAGATCTCAAAGACCCACATCTTGGCAGTTCTGGCATTAATAGAAGAAATCACCAGCTCCATAGACAGAAAGAAGTTGTCAGTTGGGGTGTTTATTGATCTTAGAAAAAGCATTTGACACAATAAATCATGACATTAATTAAAAAACTAGAGCGTTATGGTATCAGGGGAGTGGTTTTACGCTGGATGAAAAATGATTTAAGTAACAGGCAGCAGTTTGTGAAAATTGGTCACTTTCAATAAACATGTTTGGACATTGTTTGTGGTGTCCCCCAGTGGTCAGTATTGGGACCTAAACTTTTTATTTTGTACATAAATGACATAATGCAAGGTCTCATAAGTGTAACAGTTTGTTTTGTTTGCGGATGATACTAATATTTTCTGTGAAGGGGAGAATTTACAGCAGCTTGTAGAGGTAATTACCTCAGAATTGAACAAATTAAAAAAGTGGTTTGATATAAATAAACTATCATTAAATTTGGACAAGACTAAGTTTATGTTATTTGGAAACCGTAAAAGGAATAATGATTTAAAAGTAGAAATTTTGGGAGTATATGTTGATTGGATTAACGAAATGAAGTTTCTGGGTGTGATTATTGACCACAAGATCTGTTGGAAACCTCACATTCAATATGTTCAGGCTAAAGTATCAAGAAGTATTTCAGTACTTAGTAAAGCTAGATATGTATTTAATAATACAGCACTGTATACTGTATATAGTTCACTTATCTTGCCATACTTGAATTATTGTGTGGAAGTCTGGGGAAACTCCTATGAATCCTCACTCCGACCGTTGTGTACACTCCAGAAAAGAGTCATTAGAATGGTTTATAAGGCAGGTTTCCAGAACCACACTAATGAGTTATTTATAAACTCCTGTTTATTGAAATTACCGGACCTGGTGGAATTTCAAACAGCTCAGCTGATGTATAAAGCTAAACACAATCAACTACCAGACAATATACAGAATTTTTTGCTGATAGAGAGGGGGGTTATGGTTACAGGGGAAACCTTAACTTTAGAACCAGGCATGTTCGAACATCCATGAAAAGAATGTGCACTTCAGTCAGTGGTGTAAGGGTATGGAATAAACTCAGCCAAGAACTAAAGCAATGTCCAACCAGGAGTGTGTTTAAGAAAAGGTTCAGACTGATGATTCTCAACAAGTAAAGGGATGATGATCTGAGGTGAACCTGAATGGGTGTCTCTAACATTGTATATAGGATTGTACATATGACTATGCGCATGTATGTGTCATTCTGAGGTACTGTGTGAGGCAAATGGGAGAGATTTGGATTTGGGGTTTTGGTGTCGGAGTATAGTATGGTGTAGTATGGTTTTCCCTCAGAAAACCAGATGAATGTAAAATGTAACTGAAGTATTGGAGAAGGGTAGGGGTTAAAAGGTTTTACTTCTTCCTACCTCTTTTTCAGACATGTTGCATGGAATCTGTCAGGATTTGGGTTTTTCTTTGAGTTTTCTTTTGAGTTTATTGTTTCTTTTATTTTGTTATTTAATTGCCTTTATGTTTAGTGTGGGTTTTGTTCAGTCTTGTTCCTTGTGTCTTTGTTTCATGTCATTATTCACTTGTCCTCTGTCATCACTTGTTTGAAGGTTTTGGGTGTCATCATTGATGAAGACCTGACTTGGAGACCTCATACAAATTACTTAAGAACAAAAACAGCAAAAGCTATTGCAGTTCTGTGTAAAGTAAAGGACTTATTTAATGACAAAGCACTATTAATATTATACAATGCAATTACTGTTCCACACTTGATTTATTGCATTGAAGTTTGGGGGAATGCATGTAAAACAATCACGAATCCTATGTTAGTTTTACAGAAAAGAGCCATTAGAATTATTACAAGAAAACATTATTATCACCCATCTAATACATTATTTCAACAATTGAGATTATTAAAATTTTACGAGTTGGTAGATTATTATACTTTGCAGGTTTTGTATAAGGCGCACATAAATGTTTTAACTATGAACATCCAATCTAATTTTGTTAAGAGGAAAGTTCTTCTAATCTGAGGGGACTAGAGATGTTTGTGAAACCTAAAGTACGGACTAACCTGAAAGACAGAAGTACTTCAGTCAAGGGAATTAGATTATGGAATAATCTGGATAGTGATTATAAAAATGCCGTTTCAATTAATTTGTTCAAAAGAATGATAAAAGTTAACTTGTTAAAGAAATATGAAATTGTATAATTTGTATTTGCAAGTGTTACTGTTTGAGGAGTTGAAAGTTTTTTTTCTCTTTTTTATTATTACTATTGAAATTGATATTATTTTTGAAAAAAGGGCAGACATAGGATTTTTTCTTCTTCTGCTACCTTTTAATTTAATTTAATTTGAATTGTACTCTGTTTTTTTTTTATTTTTTGTTTTTGTAAATTAAATGAATAACAACTGAATAAACTTTTTTGTGACAGATGTAGCTTGCTCTGTCACCACTGCCATATTTCCACATGTTAATGCAAAACCTTTTATTATCAAAAAATATATAATGAAAAAAAAAAATCAAAATGTCACATGTAGGGATGAATTGTGGGTAAATACTTCGCCGAAGTCTGCCTGGATGCGGGCTAAGCCAGAGGACAGATGTAGTACACAAAGGGGGCGGGGCTAAAGAGCACTCCAGAGAATTGGGACACACTACGCACTCAAACCCTTCAGCATGAATATGCATTTGAAGGACATGAGGGTGGAATTAGGGGGCAAGTGCGAGTATTGGGACCGGGCCTTACTCTGTTGTCTATACTTCACATTTATGCACTCACATAGACTCTGCACATGTCCAGACCATCTCAATCTTGCCTCTCTAACTTTATCCCTGTGTTCAACCTGTGCTGTACCTCTGATGACCTCATTCCTAATTCTATCCAGCTCTGTCATTCCCAAGGAGAACCTCAACATCTTCAGCTCTGCCACTTCCAGTTCTGTCTCCTGTCTTTTTGTCAGTGCTACAGTCTCCAAACCATACAATATAGCTGGTCTCACCTCCTTTATCGGCTGTGACAAGGCCTGCCATATCATGAACAGTTTACTGATGGCTGCATGCTTACACATCAAGTTAGCATTGCACCCACAGAATCACTTGCTTGAACCAGTTAAAGTCAATTCTTTGGCGAGACATAGTACAATTACTGATATCATGATTAGGATGTGCTCTGGCTCTCTGTTTCAGCGGAGCCTTGGATCTATATGAGTTGACGATTCCTTTGTTCCAGGCTTCTCTCTGCTCCATTTAAAGATGTTGTAGACAGAAGTCCCAGCACTAGTCTTGTATTAATTATCTGCCCTATTAGAATATTAGAATTAGAATAGTTAAACTCTAGTTCTTTTCTAGCGTCATCCTTGAACATGTACATTTTTTGAGTTCTGCCTCCTCTGGGATAAACGGACCAGAAATGAGCTGAGGGTAGTGTATCGGCGAAAGCTGCAACCCTTTTGTCACCAATCACTCCTGACACTTTTCTCAATCTACTCCATCCTACCTGGACTCTCTTCTTCACCTCTTTACTGCACTCCCCATTGTCCTGGACAATCAACCCTAATTTTTTCAAGTCCTGTACCTTTGTGACCTCTATTCTTCATAGCCTCTCTGTTCCACTTGCCTTCCCCTTACTACCGCTGACTTTCTTTCCTCATCTTTCAAGTGCATATCTCCACTTCTCCAAGTTCTCTTCCACCTGTTCTCACCACAGATCACAATCATCTGCAAACATCATGTGTGTGGATGTGTAAATGAGGACACAGATTGTGTTGTAATGTGCTTTAAGTGGCCTGATTGGCTAGAAAGGCACTATATAAGTACAGTCCATTTACTTAATTCCCTGTATTTGCAACAACTCTGTACATCACCCTTGTTCTTAAAAATGGGCACCAGCACACTTCTCCTCCATTCCTCAGGCATTTTCTCACTCTGTCATGACGGAGCATAGTGAACACAGAACACAGACTCATAATAGTAAAAATAAAAATGTATTTCTTCTTAAACAAAAGAACGAGAAAACAAAAAGCTGGCATGGCAGTAAAACACTAAACGTAACAAAAATCCAAACTAATACTAAAGGGCGAGGCGAGGCGAGGTAAGGCAAGGCACGGCGAGAGACAAGGGACAAGAGACATTCCAGGGACAAACCAAAGTCAATGAACCAGCGAGGGAATGGAGAAAGTGACCGTGTTTTAAAGACAGAGGAATAATTATGAGAAGTGGGCACAGGTGAGTAATTACAAGTGTAGGCAGGTGGAGAAGGGCGTGGCAAGTAAACAAGTGCAGACAGAGAAGGAGTGAATGATGAAAGAACACAGAAGGCAGACACAAAACAAAGACAAAACATGAAAACAATAACCCAATATGCAAAAGAAATCACAAAAAAACCCCAACATATTCTAACACTCTCAAAAATGCCAATGAATAATCGAGTCAGAAATCTCACTGACAAATCTCCTAGACATTTTCATACCTCCATTGGTATGTCATCAGGTCAAACTGCCTTCCCCTTTTTCATCTTCTTCACAGCTTCATCGCCACTAATCTTTTCCACTTCCTTGTCCAGTTTCTAAGGCCTCTACTCTCCTTTCCAGTTTTGATCTGAGATGGATAAATCTGTCTTACATAACCATTTCAGATGGAACCTGATTGACTTCAAAAGCTAATAAAAGCTTTAAAATAACAACTATCCAAATCCACAAATTTATTACAATTTTGTAATATTACAAATTATTACATTATTACAAATTTGTTGCACAAATTATCTAAATAATTTGTGCAACCCTAGCTGTGAAAAATAAAGAGCGTTTATCATCTACTGAAAACACTGACATATGTGAAGTTTGTAACTTCTTACAACGGAAAGATTTGAATGAGGACTCAGACTCACTAATTCATCATTTTGAGAACCTAGAGAAAGCATTGGACAAGCTAACAGAGGTATGCATCAGCAATTTCAAGCAAAAATTCAAACAAACTCTCATGATGAACTTGAGGATAAAACTAGATTTATCCACAGATGTTTTGCAAGGCAAAGTGAAAAAGAGAGCAGTCAGGAAAACACTAGATTACTATGCTATGATGCTCACAAAGAGACCCCAAATAACACATACCCTGTATGAAGCAGCTGATGACGGACAAAAAATGTTTTCTTGCTAATGTACAATACAGAGAGAAAATGAAACTCTAAGAAGTACACTTATAACACAAAGTACAGATAACTATGCTTATGCCTCCCAGTGAGATGAGATTATGAACTAAAATGAGAAGTTGAAATGATAAAGAAAAATAAAAAGATCTTAAACAAAAACTCCAGAAATTAGATTATCAAGATTTGTGTATTTTTGAGTTAGGTTTATTCTTTCTATAGTTCTGTTTTATTCCTGGTTAACCCTGTGTTTAGTTTTATATTAGATTCTTGTGTATTGGGTTTTATTTTCTCTTGTGTTTCTGTGTTTCTATAGCTTTTTTTTTTTGAGTCTTGTGATTTTTGTGTTTTGTCCTATCCCTGCTGTGTAGTCTACTCTCTGTGCCCTCTGTGATCCTTGTGCTACCAGTAGCAGTAGTTTCCATGTCAGTCTGCCTCAACCACCCACACCTGTTCCTTGTTAATAATCAGTCACCTGTGTCCACTTCCTCATCAGCCCCTGAATTTAAATACCTGTTCTTAACTTCTCATAGCCACTGGTTCATTGTTGATTCTAGCACTGTCTGGTTTTCCCTCATGTCTGCCTCCTTGAGTTCACCATTGCAAGTAAGTTTTCATTATTTAGTTTTTGCTGCCTCAACAACCTTTGTTACTTAGTTAAATAAATCAGTTTTCCTCAAGCTCCTTTTTGTCTGCATTTTGGGTTCCATAAACTTACATTTAAAACTGACAGAGATGATGAAAGAGCAACACTTGTCAAGTCAAATTTATTTATATAGCACTTTTCAGCACCAAGGCAGTTCAAAGTGTTTTACATCATGAAAACACAAAAATAAAAAGTCATTATTAAAACTCATAAAATAGAAGAAAAAAAGACCAACTAAAAGAGCCAAAAGGCCAAATGAAAGCAAAAACATTTCAATAAATCTAAAGTACCAAAAATGCCAGCTAAAAGCACCAAAAGGCCAACTAAATATACCAAAAATGCCAGCCAAAAGTACCATAAAGGCCAACCGAAAGTGCCAAAAGGCATGAGCTTATGGTTTAGGAAAAATAAAACTAATTTCATAACAAAAAGAAAACATAGCTGACATGGCAGCAAAAACTAAGCAACTAAAAACTTAAAGGGAAGTGAGGTAAATGAGGAGCAAAAAACCATGGAACTTGGCGGTGGCAAGGAAAATCACAAGGGCATGAATGAACGAACCACTGTGGCAATCTGCCTTTCAGCTGCCTGGTGTGCTCCTTCTGCTTCCCTGATTGGCCAAGTTCCTGATTACTCGCAGCTGTCTCAGATCAAGTGAAGTCTCACCAGGGTTCTTAAGGCAGTCTGGAGGAACAGTTCAACGCTGGAGCATCGATTGCCTTTGGTAACCCGACTCAGCCCCAACTCATCATAAGTTTGCCTGGTCCGTACTAACCCATTTCTATTTTTGTATCACTTAGAACTGTCCAGCTCTGTTCCCTGAGGAAACCCTCTCCCCGACGCTGCCGGTACCTATGAACCTGAGACCTGCCTACCCGAGAGACCTACACCACCCGATCATGGAACTTGAGACCTACTTACTTGTGAGGCTGACCTGTCAGAAGATCTTTAATCCGGCTCCTGAACCTTGTCAACAAACACTGCCAACCTCTGCACCCACTTCCCTGAAGACAACCTGGATCCGGGCCTCCATACTCACTACACCAGTAAGCCTGTTAGCCTGTCAGATTCTGTCTGCTATTTACCCAAACACCGGTCCACTCAGTTTCGTTTCTCTCTCCCTGACAGATCCTGTTCGAGTTCACCCTGTCACTGTAAATAAAACCACTTACTTTTCGATATCATTGAGTCTGACTGTTCCTGGGTTGCTTATCTTTGACCTGTACAAATATTCATAACAACCACAGAGTAATGAGTGACAAAGACCAGATTATATAGGCAGAAAATAAATAAGGACGTGGACACAGGTGACTGATTGGTAACCAGAGACAGTTGTAGATGGGCGTGGCAGGCTGAGTTGAGAGCTGCTGAACTGAGGGCAGGTGAATGCTGACAGAGGAACACATGAGAACACATAACAAAGACGACCAGAACACAAGAGTGACAACATAACAAAAGACAGAAAATAACTCATCATTACAGGAAGTCAACTCAAAGAATCTCAAGGAGAGATTTTGTTTGATCTAAATATAGATGCTCTCAGATATGCATTGAAAGCTATCGAAAAAAGGATGATTTCAAGACTAAACTTTTTTTGATTAGCCTTGTAACATCAGAACTAGGTTCTCAGAAAGCACCTAAAACTTAGTTAGCGAGTGCACATGAAGAACCAAATTCTTTTACAGAAACAGGAGCTGACCCTTCTCCAACCACTAAGATGGAGAACACAGAGGCTCTGTCCACAGACCCACCTTCCAAAAACTAAGAATTTGAGCCAATCAAGTACAGTTTTGGTTGTAGATAAGGATTCAGAGGACCACTCCTTGGCTCAGGAGAACTCTGAGATCTAAGTTAAACCCCCAGTAATACAATTTCTGTGCCACCTCTCTGAAATAGGTGCTGCACAAAGGTTCTACTTGCCTCTGACTGTTGAAGATATGCTGATGCACTTCTCAATACATCCTAATTTTGCCAATAAAAGGATTCTACAACTGTGATCACTAACCCTGAGAGCATTTCAGAACCTTCCTTTCTTCACTCATTCACGAGCCACTACTGCACATGATCTATTGCATCTAAAACATAACGTTGTTTCCATCAACCCTAAGTTTTACTGATGACAATCTTATTACTCTTACTCTTCTGTCTCTTGATCCCACAATCAATAAACTCCTTGTTTAGCTCTTTGACCCTGTTGTAAACGAACCATCTACATCCTACCTTGACGACATTCCAGAGTTGAATGCTCTCTACAAAGTTCGTTTGTTGCTTAAGTTGGTCAAGGGCATTCTAATGCATGTTTCTGATACAACCACTTCACCTGTGTTTGTGGCTTTGTGTAAAAACAGGGGAGTGATGATGGTTCATGCCCATGACCTTCCTTCTGCCAGACACAGAAATGTCAAGACAACCTTTGATGCTTTAAAACAGATCACCTTTGCCAGGGCTGCCCATTGTCACTGATTCTGTTCTTGACTTTAATGAACAAAATTTCTTGGTGCAGCAAGGGGTATGAAAGGGACCAATTCGGTGGCATCAGGATTCTATCTCTGCTATTTGCAAATGATGTGGTCCTGTTAGCGTCTTTGTGCCATGATCTCCAGCTCTCACTAGAGCGTTTTGCAGCCAACTGTAAAGTGGCTGGGATGAGCATCAGAACCTCCAAATCTGAGACCATGGTTCTCAGTTGGAAAAAGGTGGACTGCTCTCTCTGGGTTGGGAATGGGTGCTGCCTCAAGTAGACAAGTTTAAATATAGCAGGATTTGTTAACATGAGCCACTTCCTCAATCTGCCGGTGGTACACACCATGTAGGGACAAATCTTTTCATGATGGTTTCTCTTTCTTCTCTTCCACATTGGGTTTCTGCTGCCTGAGACATTCACTTAGCTGATCAACATTGGTGGCTTTTAGCTGTCCTGGACATATGCAATGTTGTCTTCAGGTAGTTCAACCCCTTCAGTTGTGATCACTTTGCCTCTCTTGGAAATCATTCAAATGCACTTACAGTATCGAGTTCAAATGGCATACCAATGTCCTTGCTGAATACCCTGGTGGCATACAACTGATGACTTATCCATTTTGGAACTGGTATCCATAGCCACTCTTTGCAATCATCTGGCTGAGAGGGTTTAGGCCCATGCAGAACAGGAGTTGGGACAAAGCATCACCTTGGTATATGCTACATTTGAGTTCTCAATGAAGGCTCTTAGTGTTCTGTTGATGTTATATAGTTTCAAGCACTCCAGTATCCATGTGTGGGGCATTGAGTCATAGGCTTTCCTGTAGTTGGTCTCTTCTGTATCTTGCTTGGGTACTGACTCATGTGCCTATTCATCTTAGCCGCTATGGTACCAGACAGGACCTTCCATGTTGTACAGATATAGGATTGGCCAGTAGTTGGATGTACTTACCCTTTTTATTCTCCTGGCCTCCTCAGATGAGTAGCCAGAGGCTTTGTTTGACAGTCTTTAGAGCCTCAGGTATGGACAAATTATGGCATTTGTATGGTGGATCCTTTTTCAGTCCTTTCTGTTTCTGATTTCTCTTCGAGTTTCCTTGATCTTAGCTACCCTACATGTGGGAGATGATTCTTATTGCTTGTAGGCTTGATCTTATAGCCAAGTATGTCAATGATTACTGTTGCTGTGGTGTATACTTGTTTATTATTCTCTGTGATAGTGTCAGTTGGCATCCACATCTTCTAGCAGACTTTCAGAGCCTGCCTTGGGGCTTAATTGGGCTTGGTACCCATACTTGGATGGTGGGGATAATAATATCTCCCCCCTGACCTGTTGTTGGGTTCACAGTTGTTTCCTAATCAGTTTGGATGATGGGTATCTATGTTTCCATATCTCCCACATCCGTCCCATATAGCCACTCTTTCTAGGCTTGCTCATATACTAGCATTCCAACAGTGTTGAGTTCTCTGGCCTTTTCCATGAACGTCTTGTTTCAGTAGCCCATTTCTCATCAGAATATCCTGGTTCCCCAATATCTGACTCGAACCTTGTTACTCCAGGTGATGTTTGAGCTGGCATGGCATTTGTATGGCATCACAAAAAATCTACAGGAAGAAAGAGAAAGAGGCATAAAAGTTGAAGGAAGTTCAGCGGTGACAAAAAAATATATATATATGACAAGTGCAGTAGTGAGTAATGAGATTTAGAATGTTTGTATTTTTTAGTTATAGGGTGTAGTGTAGTGTATTAAGTTTAGTCAGTTTTAGTGTGTTTGAGTCAAATCGATAAAGAGATTCCAGCGTCTGTTTGAGGTGAAGGACAGAGGCTCAGACCCAGAGAAGATAAAGCCGCAGTTAGAGCCTTATCAGACAGAAGGAGAAGCTCAAAGGCAGAGATGGAGAGAGAAAATAATAATGATAACAATAATAATAATAATAAAAAATGACCAGTTGGCTTCAGGGAACCCTTGCAATAAGATTATATCCTGCAAAGGAGGGTGCACGACTGACATGATTAAACACCTCCGGGTTCATGGTGTAGACGTAACCAAGTGCCCTGTCTGTGACACACTGCACCAACCTTCCTCTGGCTACGACCCTCAGGCTAGCACCACATTGCAGTCAGACTCAGGTAAGTAAAACAATAAAATATGTCTTATACCAACATTGAGGCAACTAACAAATTATACCTGACATAAAACGGTGGTTCAACTTAAATACAAATACCCAGCTAACGTTAGCCTATGTATTTTTTCAGAGACAAACAACCTGAAATTGTTAACATTAGCCAGGCAGTTGACCAGACTCCACGATGTGCTACCTTGTTCACCATAGCGTCCAAGGGAAAGCTGTTGATGTAACAAATTAAAGAGTGCCACAAAAAGGTTACAGCATAAACTGTCTTTTAAAAGAATCAGAATCGTGAATCGTTAGGTACTGGAAATGAAAAGAGGAATCGGAGCCGGAATCATTCTGAATTCAAACAATGCCCAACCCTAGTTACCGTTGAGGTCGTGATAGCCTTTTTCAATACCACCTTCAGCAAGTATGGCAACCTTGAATGTGTAGTGACTGACAATGGTCCACAACTGACTTCTACTGCATTTTTCACCTTCCTAAAAGAGCATAAGATCATGCAGATTAAAGTATCAATTTACCATTTAACTTCCACTGGAGCTTTAGAAAGATTTAACTACATGATTGAAGACTGCGTACAAGCCATCATTGTCGGAGCTGCTCCATGGAAAGACACTATGACATCTTTTCTACAGGCTTACCGTGTGACTCCACATGCCATCATAGGTGTGTCACCTATTTACTTGATGTTTGGTCAAAAAATGAGAACCAAACTTACCATCCTGCCATTGCCACTCTGCAGCAGCACAGATGCTGAAGTCTGTCAGTGTGTCTCCAATCGTCAGCCCCAGATAAAAGCATACTGTGACAAAAAGAGGGTGCACCTGCTCTCAGAGTTGGGAAGAAAGTAAGAGTCATGAAGCAAACTCATGTTCCCAAAGGACATCCCAGATTCACAGACCCAGTTGTACATAAAAAGCAAGAAGGTCCTTGCATATATGGACTGTCCGATGGGAAACTCTGGCATTCTTCTCAGAGGGACTGAGCATATCTTGCTAGAAAGCAAAGACCTCCTGATTGGTTAAAAGACTATGATACATGGGATGCAAAAACTGAAAAGGACCAAGTTCTGTTTTTTTCCTTTAAAGCCATGTTCCGTTGCTTGAATGTTTTGTGATGAAATAGTTGAAATCGTATACAGTAAATGGAAGCTGAATGACTCCCTTCAACTGTATTGTAGTCTGATACAAGTCATGACATTATTTTCAATTCTAGAAAAGAACGTTATATCTTGTAGGTAAAAACAATAATAAAAAAAATAATTCTGTGGCCACACCACAGGGTGTCACTGTGGGATAGTATTGGGTGTGGTGTCTTAGGAAAAAAGAGGAAAGCAGAAGAAGAAAGCCACAAGAGAACATAGCAAATAAAACACAATAGCAAAAAGAATAAACTCAAAAACAATCAAGATCTCTAATGCACTCACATGCACAGACACAAACACCAGCAAAAACACTGTCATGGCTTTGCCTCTGGTGACAGGCAATAAAAATGGGATTTTTTATTTCAAGGTTCAAATGCATAAACACTAAAGCACCCTTATTACCATTTGCCTATTATTCTTCCATTTTCATTACAATCTTTGACTACCTTCTTTTTCTGCAGCTATGGTAACACCCATGAAAAAATACAATGAAACCTGTGGTTATATCAAGATTAGCGTACTGTTATTAGGTACATTGTATGGTGTAGACAAAGTTTGCAAAACATTTTGGTGAACCAAGTGAGAAAATCAAGCCCCCACTCTCACTTTTGAGCTGTCTAAACTTTTCAAAATCGTTGCAAACCAGCTGTTTTTACTTCAATGAACTTCATACTACTTATACATTTTACACATCAAAATGCAGATATTCTTGTAATTTTACACCCACTGTGTCTTTCTCTGCTATAGCATTTCTCTCTATGGTTTTCTCTTAAACCCTCTTGAAGTTAAGAGTGCAATAAAGATTAATAAAAGTGTAAAATAAAGTATTATATTGTGCAGTGGGCTTCAAGAGTTTGCATTCCTCTTCTATTTTGTTGCCTTCCAATCTGGAAATTAATTGAATTTTTACACACAAATGAGCACACACACAGACATAGGCAAAAATATTATTGCTCAAACTTCTCCTTTGGCGGAGGGCAATAATGAAATCATCTAAAAAAGATATCATAAGGAGAAGCAATCACTATAGTTTGAGATCACTAGATAATTCATTCAAGTCTGCCATAGATTTCCTTTTGTCATAAGCTCCACCTGTAAGAAGACGTGAAGCTTCCAAAGCCGCTCTCTCCATTTCTTTCTTTCTGCTCATTCCCTCGGTCCAAAAAGGCAGGAAGCTGGAGAGCTTTCTATTTTTAGAATCCAAGCTGCCTGTTCAACCTCCCACCCCCTCTGGCACAAAAACGTACACCCACATAGATATACACAAAGCATCTGCAGACAGCATTCACGCACAATACACAGGGTGTTCTATATACAAAGACACACACACACACACTGAAGTAGAAAGTAAACTCATACAGGAACAGAGTAAACACACAAACACATGCAGGCTTAGAAATGTCAAGTACAAAACAAAACCACGAAAAGAATCATAGAGCCCATACTGTCATTAATAATGCAGGGACTCAGTGTAGACAGAGGAAAACTCCCTGTAATGGATAGAGGGGGAGGGGCTTCCACCATTGCAGCACACACACAAACACACAAATGTGATGTGTGTGTGTGTGAGTATTTAGGAACAATGACAGCCTTTCATCTGTATCTCCTGCACACTCCTACTCCTAATGAACATTCAGTATGAGAACAATCTGAAATATCACAACTTTGTGGCTTTTACACTTCTAAAATATTCAAATTGAGTTCTTTGGCAGTCGTCAATAATGCTTTTGCTCGTGTCTGTGTGTGTTTGCTCATCTGGTAGCAAAATATCTTGTGAACCACTAAACAGATTTTAATGGAACTGTCAGAAAATAATCATTATATGTAAATCTACAACTGATTAACTTTTATAGTCAACTCCTTTCACAATGGCCATCACAGTTAAGCAACCTTAGCAAACACAAAAATGTCTATAACTTTACAGAGTTAAATGTTGGTGTGGTAGTAGATTAGAGTCATTCACAAAACCTACTCTGAGCAGTAACACATCTCATATCACATGAGCTCACACGTTATTTTCAAGGTTTGACCTAAACACTCACAGCTGTCATTTCTCATCATAAGATGATCTTGGTTTAAAACTTTGACACGAAAGGCAACAAGAGATATGCATTACTTCAAGGAACGCTAGACCTTTAATTCCTTGATTTACCTGAAATCAATAAGTTGAGGCAACTGCACTGTTTCTTAGTTGATGTGGCAGCAGCTGACAGTCTGAATCATTTCCAACTACTGATGTGGATTCTGCTGTGTATCCCAGCAGTCAAAAGGGAGTGTGATGAATGGCTCAGTACTAAGTACATACAGTTTAATTAAAACCCATCCATTGGTTCATGAGATATTTTCTCTAATAGACAGTGCTGATGTCAACAGTGAATGTTTTAATCACAGATCTCATATGATCAGTTAGTGCTCAAAGTAGAAGTTGGGAATCAGTCTCAGCTACTACAACACCAGATTTGATTCACAAGCTATTTGCTAATGGTAACGATAAACAGAAACACACAAACACAGGAAAAAACAGTCTTTTAGTGGGGGCCAATAATGAATTAATATTTTCCCTTTTAGAAGTCCATCTTTATTGATTCTTCCTGATGATTCTTGTGAATAAATTCACACTTGTGTAAATATGAATGAATATTTCCTAAGACTCAGAAATATTTTAGCTCTGATGAGAGTTCATACTGCAGTGGGGATGACTCAGCCTCTAGTGTTGCCATGGAAACATTGCCTCTTTGCAATCAGTATCTTAGTAACAGTGTGGTTGCTGAGGAACAAACCCAAGTGCAGGCTGTATGTGTGTGTGTGTGTGTATGCTTCCTGAGAAGGATGCTAATTTTGGAGCAATTGCAAAACCTGAAACACACTTCCTGTGACCCCTGCAGTATGAAATGATAATACTTTTTTTTTAAAGATAATATGATCAGTTTAGATCCATATCAATATGTATTTAACTCACATAATTGTAATAGCATAGGAAATCAAAGGCCTAACATTCCTTGAAGGAATGCACTTTGCCCTCTGCCTTTCAGACTAAGATAATTTTATGATGAGAAATTAGAGTTGGGGCCATTTTGATCAGAATTTGAAAATAATGTTATGCACAACCTCATGCGATATTGCAAGGTGTCACACTATGTGTGAGCAACTCTCGGCTGCTACCACTTCAAACTTCAGGTAAATATCTGAAAAAAAAACTGAGTAATGGCCATTTTTGTGTTGTGGCTAGTTTTGATTACCTGTGGCAGCCATCTTGAACTGAGTTGACAAGAAAAGTTAATCAGTTGTAGATGTACATCCAGTTATTACTTTCTGAAAGTTTCATTAAAATTTGTGGAGCAGTTCATGAGATTTTTTGCTAACAGTCAGTGTTGACACCAATAGTTAATGCTAAGGGTTTGAGCAAACAAACTGTGCTGTGAGTGTGAGTTAGGGTGTGTTTCTGAAAGTTTATTGAAATGTATCCACTGGCTCATGACATTTTGCTACCAGACAGAGAGTTGATTGTAACAGGTTTTAAAACCAGTTCTTGTACAATCAGTTAATGCTCATAGTACTGTATTTATTGCGAACGACTCTCAGCTACTACCTCACTAAACTTTGGTACAATATC
Organism: Kryptolebias marmoratus; assembly: GCF_001649575.2. NCBI lineage: Eukaryota > Metazoa > Chordata > Actinopteri > Cyprinodontiformes > Rivulidae > Kryptolebias > Kryptolebias marmoratus. The sequence continues at coordinate 22,819,746 of NC_051441.1, forward strand.
TGTAACATTGGTGGAGTTAATTATTTTTGTGTTCTAGATCTAATGATTACTTTCTGAGAATTTCATTAAAATCCAATCAGTGATTCATGATACATTTTTGCTAACACTACAGTCAAACAAAAACATACACACAGACATGGGCAAGAACATAACTGCCTGTGATGAGCAAGAATAACTAGCTGACTAAGGTTTTCAATTCTGTGATGCATCTCTAGCATCTTGTTGTCATGATGGGATGTGTGGATACATCATGCAGATCACTTATTTGTAATACTATGTGATGTAAAGCACTTTATTTTAAACTGTATTGTTGATCATTTTGTTTCTATAATTTCCAAATATTATGGGACCTCAAACCCGACTGTTGAACAAATTAAAAGACAAGATAAAGAGTAAAAACCTGTATGAACTCTTATACAACTGTGGTGATTTGGCTTTTTTTCTAGGTTTTGTTTTTGTTTTATTTTGATTTTAGGTCTTTGGTTTTTGTTTTGTTTGGTTGTACTTTTCGTTTTTGTCTCATGTTCATGTTCATGTTCATTCTCCCCCAGTCATTCATTTCTCTGTCAGCCACGCCCATCTTCACCTGTCCCGACTCAGCAATCAGTCCACCTGTTCCCACTCACCTCGTTATCCCCAGTCTTTAAAACCCGGTCATTTCTCTCCATACCTCGCTGGTCCATTGTCTAAGGTTTGTCTCTGGTTTGTAGCTCGTTTCTGGTTGTTTGTTTTCCGTCCTGCTTGTCCCTGTTTCTATTTATGTTAGTTTCAGTTTGTTCTTTATTTTGTTTTTGCTGCCACGTCAGCTTTTGTTTTGTGTTTCATTCTTTAATAAATTATTGTTTGTTAATATGAGTCTGCGCTCTGGGTTCGCTTTCGTCACTCCACATCATGACAACAACTTTTTACTTATTTCATATTTTTTAACAATAAAATTTATAAGCAGAATTTCCCATAAATCATCTGCCTACTTTCAGAAAATACAACAGGTAAAACCTGATTTTACCTTTTTTTTTTTCTTGTCATCTGATGTATGTTCCAGTTGTTTCCATGCTCTATAGCAGGACTTCGAGTTGTGCAGAAGCCTCGGTCATTGAAATTAAGTGTCTCAAAGCAGAGAAACACCTAAAGCATGCAGGATAGTGGCTTTTGTTAAGGTAAGGATTTTCAGTTTTAAGATTTATTTGATCAAAAGCAGAGAGAAAATCATCAAATGATTACACAAATCAAAACCAAGCGCACCTGGGAGACAATCAATGGAATGCGAAAAAAAAAACATCACCTCAAAGTTATCAACCAAAGGAACCCCAAGACTGTCTGAAGTTAGTTCCTGTTCTGAAGTATTTATCCCCTCCTGCGACCCCCAGCCGTCTGCGTGGAGGTGGTGTGCAGAAAACACCTCCTGTGCTGCAGCCTTTTCCTGTTACAGAGCACACACACTATAGGAGCACCGGCGGGCGAGCCAGCACTCGGGTCGTTAAAGGCCTACCACATCTGCAAACTCTCTTACTTTCAAGAACTCTTCTACGTGGCTCAAAACATGACAGGCTATTCAATCAGTAAATTACATCTTTAAAAACATGATAAACAACACACTCCTATTCCTATGATTAAATACTTCAAACTAATGCTGATAAATGACTCAAACTAATGTTAAATGCTTTAAAAGGAAGTTAAAATAATACTGAACATAGTGCTAAATAGGCAAGATTAATAAGGTTTTAACTTCTGTTTCATGATTAATACTGCTCAAGCTACATTATACGTTTTCACTCTAATACTGATTCTGAACATAACACTGATATAAATCTCCAAAAGAATCAACAAACACATTCAGATTATATATGCAGAAATGCTGCTCTTCTTATGAGTAAAATGCTGTTAAGCGAGACTTTGGTTTTGGACCAGGACTGGATACCACTGCACTATATTGAAACTGTCAGAAAGCAATTATTGGCTGTACATTTACAACTGATGAACTTTTGAAGTGAATCCAATTTAAGAACGATGTCACAGCTAATTACCCCAATGTTAGCACAAAAATGGCTAGACCGCAGTAAATTTTACAAATACTAAGCTAAAATTTGGTGTGGTAGTAGCTGAAACTTCTTCATAATACATACTCTGAGCATTAAAAGATTATGTAAGTCAGTGGTGTCCAATCCTGGTCCTGGAGGACCAGTTGTTTAGTTGTTTTCCTGCTCTTCAGCAGGTCTTCAAGTCCTGCAGAAACCTGTTAATCACTGTCATTCAAATCAGGTGTGTCAAAGCAGGGAAACAACTAAAACCTGCAGGATAGTGGCCCTCCAGGACCAGGATTGGACACCCCTGATGTAAGTTATCACAATATTTCATGAGATTGGACACATCATTCAAGGTTTAGTCAACTTGGTTACAATTTCATCATTGTTCAACATAAGATAATCTTAGTCTGAAATTCTGTCAGGCGATGTATGTTCCTTCAAGGAATGCTAGGCCTTTAATTTGACCAGTTGTAGCAATGGGGGACTGAACATTTAACAGACAGTTTTAATGTTATGATTGATTGTTGTATACTGTACAGATTTGTAGTAAGCAAAAATCTAACAAATAAAATCCAGGTTTAATGTAAGAGGAGTGACTAAAGAATCGAAAGGCTGTGTAAAACTGAAAAAGTAACATTTCACAACATCTCTGACATGCCCCTTCCTCTTTTTACCCACTGCTCTCTGCCCCTCCCTCTGAGCATTCTTCATTCATGTTTTTTTTCTAAAGTGCTACAAACCAAAGCAACAAGCAGGTATGTGGAAGCTGAGCAGAGCAGCAATCCATCCACAGCAGGCTTCTCCTCCAAACAGAGCTCTGTGTGTTTGGATGCATTGACGTCATGGCTGACGCATGGCGACCTGGAGTGGCCGTCTGCATCAAAGGCCTGCGCTCAGACTTCAACAGAAGTATTATTAGCCAGCAGAGGGAGATACACAGAGAGAATAAGAGAGGAGAGAGACATGGGTAGATGAGGTCAAAGGAGGGCTTGTTTATGAATGAATAGCAAAGTTGCAATCTTTTTTTTTGGTTGGTTTTTAATCAAAATCAGTAGGAAAAAAAACATGGCAATACATTTTCAAAAAGTCCCCATCCTAAATACATGAGTATGTTAAGTTGTTATAATGGTTTTAATTTTAAAAGTTTACATGTAAAATGCAATTTAAAACAAATAAAATGAACTTGATTGTTCAGTAGAACCGCAAATGTGCTCTCTTCTGTCACCTAGTGGATAAATATGGCTGATCTGTTTTGAGCCCTGATTCTTGCTTACATAAAGCTGTTCTTTATAGTTAGAACTGCAGTTTTCTTTCTGGGCTCTTGTATGTTTGGGCAGGCTGTAATCCCACCTGCTTCACCTGCCACAATATAATCAGAATTTTGTGTCTCACATGTGGGTCTTTTGTGCAGACTGGCTGGTAAATGAATCATCGTTAGTAACTGACTTGTGTTTTGCTTTGTTTCAGATCTCTTCTAAGCGGTTTCACCACAAACCCAGGGGCTAATGGACTGAATTCTGGTTTGTCAGTGCTACTGTAACACTGAAGCCACTGCTGTTTTGCTTTTGTTGTTCTATTCAAACTGTCATAGATTTGAGTATTTTTGAGTTTATTTAGTATTGGGTTAATTGTTGTTTTACATTTCTGTAATTTTATTTAATTTCTTGTTTATTCTGTGTTCAGTTATTAAGTTATTGTGTAGTTTTGCTTTCTGTGTCTCCTATCACTACTCACCTGCCCTCTGCTCAGTAATTCTCTGGTCTGCCGGCCACGCCCACCTCACCTGTTCCTTGTCATTTCCCACTCACCTTCAATCCTTAAAACGGGTCTCATTTCTTTTATTCCTTGCTGGTTCATTCCTTCTGGTTTTTGTGTCTATGCTTCTGTGGTTTTTCATGCCACGTTTTTGCTCCTCATCTACCTCGCCATCTGTTTGTAAGCTTTTTGTTACTCTGTTGTTGTTTTTGTTTTCTTTTTCTTTTGTTAATAAATTAGTTTTATGAGTCTGCATTCTGGGTTCACTCTTCATTGTCATAACACAAACTTTTTTGTAGATTTATCTAACATTTTCCCCAAGACTTGTTTTACTGTTTGTAAATTGTTCTTGATAACATACATCACCTGCCAGAGTAACAGTGTGGGCTGGAAGAAAAACATCAGTCACAAAATGCAGAGTATGGGGAAAAAAGGGCAAAAGTCTTCATCCTGGCTAGGCTAATGGTTAGTCAAATGAGGGTCTGTTTTTATTGTTTTTTGAGCTGATAAAACAACTCTTGTTTCAAAAATGGCATACTGCTGTAAAAGAGCATTATATTAGCTAATTTCACATTAGTTTAGTTTATGATTGTTTTCTTAGCCACACAACATCTGTTAATATGCAAATCTGTGTGAGTGAAGCATAGACAGTGTTTATACTGATGGTGCTAAAGCTGTGCTGATAATGTACTTACTATTGATAACTACTGGAGTATCATTTCAAAAATGTCTAGATTATCTGTTTTAAATATACATATCTTTGGATGGTTAAAACTAAATAGAAAAAATCAGGTAATTGATCTTTTGACCTGGGTGGATCATGTACAGACATGAACAAGTTTGTTGGTAACACTCACAGCTCATTGAAACAATGTTTCATTATTTGTGAAAAATTCTTCAGTTAAAGGCAATTGTCTAATGTATATCTGCATACCCTTAGTATGTGATAAAATAAACAACAAAACTTGTGAAAATAAATTGTTTATTTTACAAAAATACCAAAAATAGTCTGGACATATTTGTTGGTACCCTTAAAGAGACAATTAATCTTTGCAATATAGTCATGTTTCTAACTTCAACCAATAATTTATCAGTATAGCCCTTTCCACACTCACAATATTGGTGACCAAAATGCTTAACAAAATCAGTATATGAAAGAAAACATAAAAAGCAGGGTAGATGAAAGAAAATAAAGTAAACAGGATAAATTAAACCAGAAGTGCCACCACATTTTTAAGTATTAAAAGCCTGCCTGAATAAAAAGGTCTTGAGCTTTGATTGATTGATCAAAAATGCCAAGTTTAGTTAGAGACAAAAGATCAGGTGGAAGATAATTCCAGAGTCAAGGTGTGTGGCCACAGAAAAAGCTTGGTCACCCCAACGTACAGTGGAAACCAGAAGTTTACATACACTATATAAGAAGATGTGCATTTTGTTCACATTTTGTCTGACGTGAAATCAGAATAAACTTTTCCCGTTTTAGGTCAATTAGGATTTTCTAAACTATTTCTATTTGCTAAATATCAGAATAATGAGAGAGAGAATGTTTTTAAGGCAATTTTTATTACTTTCCTAAACGTCAAAAGTTTAAATACACTAAGATTACTATGCCTTTAAACAATTTGGGACATTTAATGTCTTGTCTTTGGAAGCTTCTGATAGGTTTATTAATAACATCTGAATTAATAAGAGACACCTGTGGAAGAAATTTAAGGCACACCTGAAACACACTGCCTCCTTGTGTAACATCATGGAAAAGTCGAAATAAATCAGCCAAGATATCAGGAAGAGAATTGTGGGCTTGCACAAGTTTAATTCATCCTTGGGGTTTAATTTCCAGATGCCTGAAGGTGCCTCGTTCATCTGTACAAACAATTATACGCAAGTACAAACAAGATGGGAATGTCCAGCCATCATACCACTCAAGAAGGAGGTGGGTTCTGTGTCCCAGAGATGAACGTGCTTTGGTCTAAAATGTGCATATCAACCCAAGAACAAGTAAAAAAAAAAAGTAAGTACCAATTTATTTGTATAGCACATTTCAGCAGCAAGGCATTCAAAGTGCTTTACATAATAAAAACATCAGCAGAATTACATTACAAACTTAAAAAAAAACACTAATGTTCTAATAATATTTTAATGTTCAGAGCAGCTTTACACCTGAATTAGTTTGCAGACTACAATCAAAGGCAGCTCTAAACAGGTGAGTTTTCAGCCTTGATTTAAAGGAATTTAGTGTTTCAGCTGTTTTGCAGTTTTCCGGGAGTTTGTTCCAGATTGATGGTGCATAGAAACTGAAAGCTGCTTCTCCATGCAGCATCATGTTGTGGGGTTGTTTTGCTGCAGAAGGGACTGGTGCATTTCACAAAACAGATGTCATCATGAGAAAAGAACGTTATGTGGAAATACTGAAGCAACATCTCAAGACATCAACCAGGAAGGTAAAGCTTGGGAACAATGGGTCTTCAAATGGACAATGACACAAAGCATACTGCCAAACTGGTAACAAAGTGGCTTAAGGATAACAAAGTCAGTGTTTTGGAGTGGCCATCACAAAGCCCTGATCTCAATCTTATCAAAATTTATGGGCAAAGCTGAAAAGGCATGTGCAAGCAAGGCGGCCTGCAAATCTGGCTCAGTTATACCAGTTCTGTCGGGAGGAATGGGCCAAAAACCCTGCCAACTGTTGTGAGAAGCTTGTGGAAGGATATCCAAAACATTTGACCCGAGTCATACAGTTTAAGGACAATGGTACCAAATACACTGCTCAAAAAAATAAAGGGAACACTCAAATAACACATCCTAGATCTGAATGAATGAAATATTCTCATTGAATACTTTGTTCTGTACAAAGTTGAATGTGCTGACAAAACAATCACAGAAAAATCATCAATGGAAATCAAATTTATTAAACAACAGAGGCCTGGATTTGGAGTCACACACAAAATTTAAGTGGAAAAACACACAAAACACACAAAACATCAGCCAGACAGCATAAGTACTGAGAAGCGGTCTGTGGTCCCCACCTGCAGAACCACTCCTTTATTGAGTGTGTCTTGCTAATTGCCAATAATTTCCACCTGTTGTCTATTCCATTGTCCACTTAGGAAGCAACACTCATGGGCAATCAATTTCACATGCTATTGTGCAGTTTGCTTTCACAGAAGTTTGATTTACTTGGAATTATATTGTGCTGTTTAAGTGTTCCCTTTACTTTTTGAGCAGTGTACTAATAAAGTGTATTTAAACTTTTGAAATTATTAAAAATTGCTTTTAAAACATTCTCTCTCTCAATATTCTGGCATTTAGCAAATAGAAATAATTTTGAAAATCCAAATTGACCTAAGACGGAAAAAGTTTATTCTGATTTCATGTCAGACAGTGTGAAAAAAAATACAAACCGTATTTTCTGGACTATAAAGCGCACTTATATGCTTTCATTTTTCTCAAAAAACAACAGTGCGCCTTATAATCTGGAGTGCATTATATATGTAAGAAGTCGTAATGTTTTAGTATGACTTTAATAAACTACAGAGCCACACTGCTTGCAGCATTAAGGCTCAATTAGAGTCACGCAGGGCTCTGAGCACAGCGCGGACCTGAGCGAGCGGTGGAGGCGTTTATACATGACGCTTACGTCGGTGCAGTATCCTTCCATGAGTTTTGAACAGTTTGATTATCTTAGTGATCTCTCATAGAGGGATCATATGAATGCTGATACAGGTGAACCAGCACCGCAAGAGCACTGAAATCGTCCATTTTAAATGGAGCGCGACGCACACGGTCCTAGTATAAGGTGCACGAGGGCGCACATTATAGTCCGGTGTGCTTTATGTATGTACATTTATGTATGTACATTTAGTTTAGTTTAGTTTATCTTAGCTCATATTTTAGATATTGTCAGATTGTTAGATTCCTAATTGTTGTTTAGTTCAGCTTTACCTTTATCATGATTTTATTTAGATTATTGGGGCCTGCCAGCAGTGCATAGAGAGCAGTACAATGCCTTGCAAAGCAAGGCATTGTACTGCCTCATGCAATGCATGCAGGCACCTATTACTCTACACCGAATAGAATGTCTCTTTATTATATGGTCTTCTTCCGTTACCCTTAATGCGGCCCGAACCGGGCAAAGAACCCCCACAAATTTTATATCAGAACGACCGGC
>NC_051441.1:22829523-22837591 GCF_001649575.2 Kryptolebias marmoratus
AACTTCAGAGGTGGACTCCTCTCGTGTATAGGACCAGCCCTTTATGATTCCTGTCTGCAACTGATCAGCTCTTGGAGCCATCTTGGTTCAGCACGGACGCACACCGTGGCAGGCCCCGTCAAAGTTTCTCCAGGAACTTTCTAGTTTTATCTACTATTTTGACTGTCTTAGCTCATGTTTAGATATGTTTAGTTTCATGATTTTATTTAGATTATCTTATATTTCATTTAGATTATAAATGATTGATGTTTTTACTTCTGTGTTTCATTATGTACCTGCTGTATTTGATTCTGTTGTTGTTTCTGTGTTGTAAAGCACTTTGGATTGCTTTGCTGCTGAAAAGTGCTATATAAATAAATTTCACTTCACTTCACTTCAAAAGTTCAAAAATGGACCATTCATTGACAGTGTGTCTTATAATCCAGTGTGCCCTATAGTGCAAAAAATATGGTATGTGCCTTTTTATATAATGTATGTAAACTTCTGGTTTCAACTGTATGTTCTTTGTCCATGGAACCGTGAGTAAATGTTGACTGTCTGACCTCAAGGACGTGGTGTGAATAGACAAGATCAGTAACTCAAATAAATAAGGAGGCAAGTCTGCTAAGAGCTTTAAAAAAATAAGAGTTTAAAAACTATTCTACAGCATATGTAAAGAAAAAAGCAGACAAAGCAGACAACCTAAAGTGGAACCCTGCAGCACCCCACAAGAAAGAGGAGCAGTAGAGGAGGAGAAACCATTAGGCATGACAGAAAAGATTCTGTCAGTCAAACTTAGGGCTTACAAGACCATTTAAATGCAGCGTCATGTTCCTCTGACAACTATAAAATATAAGGTTCATGCAACTGAGCCCAACTGTAACAATTAGCAGTAAATTTCGGATTCAGGTGACTGACATCAGGTACCAAACATAGGAGGTCAGTTAAAGAGTTTATTAGACACTTAGAAGATCCTAGTATCCAGGAGACGGTAAAGCACAAAAGAAGCATTGAAGAGTGGACAGACCTGAGAGGATCGTTGTGTTCTTTTACAGGAGGTGAGCACAATCCTTCTTCAGCCAAAACAATCAGACAGGAAGATCCAGGTGAGAGAGAATTCTGTCAGTCACAGGTAAATACTAAATATTCAAGATGCTCAAAGAAAATTCTTATCACCAAAGTGATTGCAAAGATTCAGGAAAAAGATATTCAGCCTGGTGTTAAATAGCAGCAGAGTAGTGAGAATATTTGAAGACAGGTGTGGCAGCTGGAACCAGAAAGCAGATTGTAATGATTTGAAATATTTTTTTTGTATTTTATCCTATTTTGTCACTCTTGTGTTGTTTATTCTGGCCATCTTTGTTATGCGTTCTCATGTCTTTGCCTGTCACTATTCACCTGCTCCCAGTTCAGTAGCTCTCCACTCAGTCTGCCACGCCCATCTACACCTGTCTCTAGTTCAAATCAGTCACCTGTGCCCACTTCCTCATTAATACCTGTCTATATAATCTGATCTTTGTCACTCATTGCTCATGGGTTCAGTTTCCCTCTCCACCTGTTCTTTGGTATTCATAATCCTGTGATTTTTTTCATACCACGTCCATGCTGCCTGTGTTTTCTCTCTTCATGTTCTTTGTAAGTTTATGTTACTTCATTTTGCTGCTACGTCAGCCTTTTACTTTCTTTTTGTTAGTAAATTAATTTTCTTTTTATATCAGTATAAGTCTGCATATTGGGTTCACCTCACCCAACCACAACACAGAGAAGACTTCCTGTCCCACAGCTCCATTGCAGTGCAGGGAAAAGAAAACACCTCCGATGTCAGAATCTTCATATCAACCTCTCTGGATGTGGGTGCAAGAAAAAATGCAGCCCCAGGTCAGTCAGACAGATTGTGTGAATGGTTGGGGAAAAAAGCTGTGGAAACCTCCCAAAATTATTCAAGTTGAACTTCAAGGTCATAGTATGTCCCTTTCTGACCACAACATCCATCACATTTTGAATTATAATTGGCTCCAAAAAAGACGACTCACAAGACTACACTATTAACCAAAACAAAAAACAAGCAAGACAAGGATATACTCAAATAAATATTGACAAGCCCCAAAGTTTTTCTGAGATAAATGGAACAAAATTGGAGCTTTTTGGCTTTAGTCACATTATTTTTATTTACAGAAGGAAGAAAAATCAAAAAAATGAAGCTTTCAAAGAAAGGAATACTATACCTACTGTGAAACATGAAGGAGGCTGGGCTTTGTTTTGGAGCTACTTTGTTCCATCTGCCACAGGGAACCTTAAATTTATGCAGGTCACAATGTAGTCTCAAGACTACCTGCCACTATTTTTGTTTTTTTAGTTTTTTTCCGGATTTGATTCCATGTTGTCACTCTTGTGTTCTTGTCATCTTTGTGATTCAGTCTTGTTGTTATGTGTAATTAGTTTTTCTCACTATTTACCTGCCCTCAACTCAGTTGTACTCCAGTCTGCCACGCCCACCTCCACCTGTCCCGAGTTCCTAATCAGTCATTTGTGTCCACTTCCTCATCAGCCTCTGCCTTTATAATCTATACTTTAGCTTCCATTACACATTGGTTCATTGTATTTGTTTTTTTTTTTCAGTTTAGTGTTTAACCCAGTTGTTTTTGCTTCTCTGTTACATCTGTTCATGCCATGGTCTAGCCCTGCACCTCCTCCTTTTGTTCCTTATTAAGTTTTTGTTTGTTTCACTGCCACGTCAACTTTTTCTTTTTTTTTTTTTGTTAATAAATCAGCTTTTGTTTTAACTAGAAATGAGTGTGCATTCTGGGTTCCCCTCACATGACTATTATACTATCAAGGCATTCTGGAGTAAAACATAGTGTCCAGTGTCAGAAAGCTCAGCCTCAGTCACAGATCCTTCAGCAAAATAAACCGACAGCTTAAAGCATCAAGAATGGCTGAGAATATTTCATCAGCACTAACTAAACATCTAAGATCTGTTTTCATCACTTAATCGATTCTGTCAGCAAAATATCTCATGAACCAAAGGACGATTTTTGAAGAAACCCTGAGAAAGTAATGATTGGATGTACATCTACAACTGATTGTTTTGGAATCAATTCAATTCAAGGTGGCCACTACAGCAAACTGACCTTAGATGGTTATACCTCAAACACTTTTACAGATATTAACCTAATATTAGGTGTGGTAGTAGCTGAGAGTCATACACAACCAATATTTTAAGTAATACTTTTGCTTAGTTTAGTTTATCTTGTTTAGCTTTTGTGTTTCGTTGCGTTTAATTCTGTAACTTTGTCTGTAATTTTGTTCTTGTGTTGTAAAGCACTTTGAGTTGCCTTGTGCTGAAAAGTGCTATATAAATAAATGTACCTACCTACCTACCTTAAAACTTTGGCATTACCTGTCAGCATCAACCCTGTCTGTGCAATAGCAGAAAACCTCATGAGTCACTGGACAGATTTCAATAAAACTCTCAGAAAGTAGTCAGTGGATGAACATCTACAACTGAGTAACTTTTGGTGTCAACTCAATTTAAAATGACACAAATGGCTATGCATCTGTCAATGTTATAGATACTGAGCTGAAATATGTAATGTGTGTTGTGATAGTTGCTGAGACGCATTGAGAATAAATATTCTGAGTGTGATATCTTGCAATATTGCATGAAAGCACTTATAAGATGGTTTGCCGGTTTGAGCCCCTGCTCTATCAGTCTCAGCCATTGTGTCCTTGGGCAAGACACTTCACCTGCCTTGCCTACTGGTGGTGGTCAGAGGGCTACATTGTAGCTTACCACCATCAGTGTGTGAATGACTGATTGTAGTGTAAAGCACTTTGGGGTCCTAAGACTAAGTAAACTGTACAAGTGCAAGCCATTGTTGTGGAATTTTCTTTAACAAAGAGGACAACGAAGAGTTTTGTCTTAGGATAATTTATTTAAGCTATATAGCTGAGAATCACTGTGCTGAGGTGAGTCAACAGAGTGAGTCTGAAGCATTACAGATAGCTCCCCCTTCTTATACCATTGTAGGATGAGGAGGGGTCAGGGGGGAACAGAAGGGTCAGATAGCTGACCAAAAGGGAAGGTAATTAAGGAACACATCCTGTATAGGCTTGTAGGCATATACTGGTAAATTTCCATACAGTCAGGAGGGGTCAGGGGGAAACAAAAGGACCAGATAACACATACATCTTGGCACCCTATTGGGATAAGAATAAAGGCATTCCTAACTAAACTAAAACATGGTGGTCACATGCAGCAAGAATCACTGAAACAGTATTTTTCCCATTACACCATACATACAATCTCAAAAATTCTTGAGAAAACCGTATCAAATTGTGCGAACATCTAGACAAAGATTATCTGTTTGAAGAATTTTAGTCAGGGTTTAGTTACTAATGATATTCTCATGACCTCAGACAGTGTACTTGTCTATATACTTGTCCAGTTAGATTTTAGTGCTGCATTTGATACAATTGATCACAATATTCTAATACAGAGGCTTGAACATGATATTGGGATTACAGGAACAGCTCGAAAATGGTTTAAATCATATTTATTTGTTAGATTCCAGTTTGTTAATGTTAACAATGAATCTTTATACACCAGAGTTAGTCATACAGTTCCTCAGGGTTCAATACTTGGACCTTTACTTTATATATGCTTATACTAGTTAAAGTTATTAGAAAGCTTCCATTAATTTGGCCTACAGTTCTAATGTAAAGGACCTTGGTGTTATTTTTGATCAGGATATGCCTTTTAAACCCTCACATTAAAAATGTTACTAGGACCGTTTTCCTCCACTTAGGTAATATCACAAAAAACATCTTGTCTCAAAGTAATGCAGAAAAACTGGTCCATGTATTTGCCACATCTAGGCTGGACTGTTGTAATTCTGTCACCAAAGTCACCAAAGAAAAAATGTCATGTAATCACAACAGTGTAATGTGTAAGAAAAACATGTAATCTTACGCTTGTTGTTAAAAGCATGTTCTTGTTGCATTTTTTTGTAGTGCATTTTGCAATATTTAATTCTGTAATCATTAAACTTGATGTTTCTTCCTTCTTAGAAAACATATTTAAAAAGAGTTGACATAAATTTGTGTAAAAACCCAGGAACAGCATCAAGGATATACATAAGGGTGTCAAACCTGCGTGACCAGGGTGGACCATGAAAGGACCACCTGCACTGTATACGATTATTGTCAGGATTTGGGTTTTTGGTTTTCAGTTAGTTGCTTTATGTTTCAGTTGGTGTTTATTATTTTGTTATCTTGTAGTTTGGTTCGTGTTTCCTTCTGCCCTTGTCTCATGTGTCTGTGTTTGTTTTCATTTTCATTCCCCCAGCTTAGTCATCTGGTTACCTGTCATGCCCATTTCCACCTGTTAGCAATTATAATCATGTCACCTGTCCCCACTTACCTGATTATCCTCAGCACTTTAAAACCCAGTCATTTCTGTCTGTACTCCGCTGGTCCATTGTTTTGCCTGTTGTCTTGCCGTCTGCTCCTGGTTCTGTTGCTCCGTGTCCATGTTCCGTTTGTCTTTCTGTTTTGCTGCCACGTCAGCTTTTGTTTTCATTTTTGTTTCTTTTGTTGAATAAATTAGTTCTGTTCCTTTTACAATGAGTCTGCGTTCTGGGTTCACCTCAGTCTCCACCGTTCCTGACAATTATAAATGTGGCAAAAAATAAAAGAAGATGGTCGAACGACCATTTTCAAAAGTGCCACAAGGACTTATTTCATTGTCACAGGAGAAGAAAGGAGACAGTCTAGATGGAGAAATGAAGAAAAGTACAGCCAGCAGGAGATTTCAACAGTCTGTTTTTAGGAGACTATATAAGTATTATTTTCTTAAAAACTATATAAGCGCTGTATCCTGACTGTAAGGGGCAGCGGCCAGGGCAGGGGCCCACCATGGTGTTTCACTGCAGGAGAACAGAGTTGAGGGCCTGGTAAAATTGCATGTTACTTCTTGTCTTTTCTGGCTTTATAAGGTTTTATAATTGTAATTCTGTAAAACTTGAATCATTGTCACTGTACTCAAAGACAACTGACTCAGTATTTTTTGTCTTTATTAACAGCTGGCAAACACAGATTAAAGAATTACTGAAAACATGCATCAGGCTCCTGAGACTTTTTGACTCTTTTTTTTCTTTTTTCTTCAATGCAGAACAAACTTTTCAACTACTTTTTGAGGGAGGACCAAGGTAAATACAGATTATTTAAACAGATGGAAAGTTTCAAATAAAAACAAAGAGAAGTGGACACAGTTAGTAATACTGCAAATTGAAATAACTGCAAGCAGGAAGGAATATAAATCGGCTAAATGTTAAATAACGGACCTTCAACTGGACAAACGACTGCATGCTAAGTAGAAGCAGCAGTTAAAAATGTTTCACTGCTTTCAGCTGTAAGTACAGTCCTACCTGCCCCTGTACATGCTGTAGATGATGCAAATGCTTGTTTTCAAGGAAAAAGAGCAGCAAGATCAGATCAGCATGTGAACCACAACTTCATGTTCAGTATAAACAGGCAATTCAAAATGAGCATCATCTCAGCTGCAAAAGCAGATCAGTTAAACATCTGGCTAATGGTAAAAACTGTCCTGCTTCTGAAGTAAAAAGTGATAACTGCAAGGAAAAGGGACATTTCAGGAAAATATACAGAATACCTTTGGCTGTAGTGACAGAAGTGGTTGTTCTTGAGTTAGTAATACTGTGTGTGCAACTAATGACTGTATCATTTGGTCAAATCACATGCAAAATGACCAATGACACACCACAAGGAACCTCCAAGGTCTTGAAATTAATTGTAGATATTGTTGTACTGGAAACTGACAGCAAAAAATATTTTGCACAATGCCCACTGAAGGAACACAAAGGCAAGCTAGTCACATATGCAAAAGTTGATCTTATTGTCATTGTCTGACTACAAGCTACAGCAAGAGTAGTAAATCAAAACAAATTTCCAGCATCATTCTATATATGACAAACCAGAGTTTGTCGTAGGAGTGGAACCGAAAACCAGACACTGAGGCGGAGTAAAAGGCAAGTGATTTTATTTACAGGTGTATATATGTACAGTGAGGGACAACCAGGAGGATCTGAAACGGCAAGGAGGAGCAAGGTGAGTCTCGGGTACTGAATTGGTTTTACCATATAGTAAAAGGTTAGTGAATAATCGTCTCCGTCTTACAGGTCCGAAGGTTGAAGAGGCGTAGTGGTCGATCCAGAGTCGATCCAGGAGGACGAATATCCAAAAATCCAGCGAAAGGTAGGTTCACCAGGTAAGTGCAGCGGTTAATTCCAGGCAGGAGGGTCTTGGCCGAGGGTGAGCAGCACAACCTGAGGCGAAAGGAAAAATATAAGCAAAGGTTTAGCGTAGCCGTGAGCTTGGAGTCAGAATCTAAGGCTGAGATCTGGGACCAGCTGGAGGCTTAAATGCAGGTGCTGCTCATCAGGTGGAATCAGCCACAGCTGGGGAGGAAGAGTTAGTGGCACCGCCAGCAGGGCGAGGACAAAACTCCAGATTCTCACAATATAGTGAAGAATGGATCAGCACCACTGGGCCTGGACCTGATTAAAGCACTGCAGATTAACATCAGTGGTAGAGAAGTGACTTTCATTAAAGAGGATGAAGTAAAAGAACCTCCCACTAACACACACGGAAAGGAAAGGAAATGACATTCCTCTCATTTCCCTGCTGACTGGCTCGCTTTCATGCAGTGTAGGAATAAAAAAAAAAAAAGGCTGTCAGGAATGCTATGATCTTCTGCTTTAAGGAGAAATTATCCACCTTTTGTCATAAGGCATGGAGACAGGCGAGGCGAAGGCGTCGTCCGGGACCCTTCGTGAGGCAGGCGAGGCGAAGGCGTCGTCCGGAACCCTTCGTGAGGCAGGCGAGGCGAAGGCGTCGTCCGGGACCCTTCGTGAGGCAGGCGAGGCGAAGGCGTCGTCCGGGACCCTTCGTGAGGCAGGCGAGGCGAAGTAGCGGCGGCAGCGTCAGCAGGGCCCGCCCGTGGAACAGCGGCAACGGCGTCAGCTGGGCCCGCTGGTGGGGCATCATGGTCGCCGACCCCCACTGAGAC
>NC_051441.1:22839421-22841173 GCF_001649575.2 Kryptolebias marmoratus
GAGTGATTACAATGACTTACAGGTGGAGATGGGCGTGGCAGATAATCAGGGGCAAAAGAGAGACTGGGGAGGAGTGAATAGTGACAGCAAACATGAACAGGAAAAACTAAACTGAAACAAGACAATAATCAAAACAACAAACTGAAAATACCAAAACTATGACACCTTTGGCTCTGATGCACAGAAATTATGGAAAACAAGTCTATGGAAAACAAAGAAACCCCTCAGATGTTTTCGTTTTTTTCTGTGACCCCCTCTGATGTGTGACGTCCACAGAGCCGCTGAGGATCACAGCATTCAGCCATTCATCAGAGAGTGGATGAATACTGGTACAATATAGTTCAGTTTGTTGGAATTAATTGTATGAACCAGCCAGAAAATACCACTAGAGTATCATTTTTTGGCTTCCCAAAAGATAAAAACCTTCCTCAGATTTAGATCCATAAGCGCCAATGTGAGAATTACTATCACAACTTGGCTTTGGATCACGTCAAAGAGAAGCGCCGCTCCGACCCTTGTTAATGCAGTGGACAGGCTTCACTCCAAAAGAACAGAACCTTTTGCCAGCAGCAGTCCTAATTATTTTTAATTCTAAAAGAAAGGCAAATGGTAAGGAAGACATCGCCACAGAGAAGGAGACTAGAAACAGGAACTTTTACTTCAAACATGATGTTGTGAACGCACTTTGTCACAAAAGGTATGAGCTGCTTACAGCCCGACAGTTTGTTTGATTGTTATTGAGGAAAAATATAGATAGTCATGTGTGATTAAACAAATGTCACAGTCTGAAACTGTTGTTGATTAGTTTACTCTAGTGTGAGAGTTCATAGATGCTACTCTCAAGCGCCTTCACATTTTTTTACAAGTTAGCATCTGGTTAACATTGGGTTAGCTTCAAGTTAGCAACATTAGCTCTCTCCTGCCATGTTTATGTGTACTGATGATAAGCCTGGCAGCTGAAGGAGGAACAGCTTGTCCTGCTCGCTCTCGTCCTTACTGATAACTTTGCCTGTGAATTATTTTTAAAGTCACAATTTTTATAATTATATTTACAATTAATTATATTTACATTATCGACATCATTACTGGATTACTCCAAACCTAAGGACTGGGACATTTTCTCACTTTTATTTTTATTTTTACCTTACTTTTCTTCACCTCTAAGTTGAACTAGGGCAAAATGCCACCGTTCGACCCCAAGGACATCAGCAGTATTCTACAAAGACTTCAGTTTTTAGAAATAAAGATTCAACGGCTGGAGGTGAACTTGGAGATCAACGCTACCTGTGGAAATGAAACAACTCTTCCTCAAATCAGCGGAGAGGTCGTACACCCCACACCAAGCAGCTCGCCCTGGATCGCTCAGGGCGCCAAGCCGAAACAAAAGTCTCACACTGCAGATCCCATGAGATGACTAACGGGGAGAACCCCTCACTTGGACGAATCAGCATGGCCAGCTCTGAGCCGAAACCCACCTTCAACGTCAACTCCTGCTCCGCCAAAGAATAGCAAACAAGCAGCTGGAACCAAAACGGCACCACGGACCACGCTCCCAAGGACAAAGCGACCAGCCCAAGCCTCAAAACATTCCGACTCCGTGGGAATCCCACTGAAAAACAGATTTTCTGCACTCCAGTCTGTGCCTCTGAGTAAAAACCCACCTTCAAACATCAACAATGAGGCTAGACCAACACATCCACCCCCCAAAGCTCCGAAGGACAAAGTGACCACCAGGAAAACGAAAGGTAAGCC
>NC_051441.1:22844904-22847671 GCF_001649575.2 Kryptolebias marmoratus
CAGCATTCAGTTTCTATGCACCACAAATTTGGAACAAACTTCCAGAAAACTGTAAAACAGCTGAAACACTGGGTGCCTTTAAATCTCAACTTAAAACCCACCTGTTTAGAATTGCTTATGGCTAAATTAGGGTTAGAGTGCGGGTTTTTGATGTCTTTGATGTTTTTCTCTTTCTTACTGTTTATTCAATGTCACATGCTGTTTTTATTTTTGTTTTTTTTTTGTTTTTTTTTTTTTATTATGTAAAGCACCTTGAAATGCCTTGCTGCTGAAATGTGCTATACAAATAAAATTTGATTGATTGATTGATGTCATGACAATTATATGGGGGTAATCAGTTCTTGCTGTTCCACGTTCCCAAGTTGGTTGTTATGCACACTGTTTTGTCAGCCATGACAATCCTTGTGATCATCAGAATCCGAATCTATTCTTAGCCGCCCAGGGCACAGCGCACATCATGAACCCAGGATGGCAACTCTGCCCCACAAATCACCCACTTCAGAAATTATTGACTAAAATACTAAAAACGGTTCATTTAACTTTTCGGCCAGAAAAATGGTTCCCTGGAATGTTGTGTGGATCTGTTTGACTAAAAAATATACATGAAATATCAATTTTTTGAGATTTGATTTCAGTTCACCTTTAAATTTCTCCCTATCCCAGACGTACAGGATGAACTTACCAAGCTGGATCTTAATAAATCTGCTGTTTCCAATAACTCAAAGTTCTTAAAAGCATCTACTTATATTATTGCTGCTCCCATCATAGAAATATTTAACCTTTCTTTTACAGCTCTGTTTCCCCTTCTGATTGGAAATCTGCTTTGTTTCCCCTCTTCAAAGGTGGCTCTGCCTTTGACCCCAACTGCTATTGACCCATTTCCATATTACCATGCTTAGCCAAAGTCTTGAAAAGACTGGTTCACAAAAAGCTAAATCAGTTTCTTGCCTCAAATCACATCCATGCTCATAGCCAGAAGTTTTTGTGGGAGGTTCTTTTTTTATGAAAAGTGGACCAATAGCTGGTAGGTATGGGGGGCACTTGGGTCCCCATAGGGGTCCAGGGGGACAAAGCTCCTGCATTTATATGGTTTTAGAAGCTTAAAACTGTACTTCTGATCGTGAGGATCTGGAGTTAGCTCCGCCTATGGGCGGCGCTACTAACCTTTCCTTCCTCAGCTGTTCCTGATTCCCTTGATGAGCTGATCCAGCATTTAAGCCTCCGGCTGGTTCCAGATCATCGCTGGAGCATCAAACCTCACTGGTTATCAAAGTCCCTAGCTTGAGGTTAGAACCTGTGGCTGAGACTCTAACTTGTTGTATTTGCTCTTTGACTCAGGTTGCTGCCTCACCTAGACGGTCACTACCCGACAGGAACTTACCTGGATTTCGACTGGATTACTTATCTTGCCTGACCGCTGGACTCCTTACCTTCTAGATCATCTTGGAAACCTTTGTCACCTCCTCGATGCCACAAACGCCTTCTACACCTGTAAGAAAGAAAGAGACATTATTCACAAACTCATCTGTTCTCAACACTAAAAACAAGACTTGTACCCGAGACTCACCCTGCTCCTTCTTGCCTTCCAGACCGCTCCTGACTACCACCACTGTAGATACCTGCACCCTGTAAATAAAACCACTTACCTTAATCCTTGTCTCCGTGTCTGGTTTCGGCTTCGCTCCTTGGACAGAAAACCTGGTTTATGTCACTGATGTACATGGTCTACTGAAAAGTTATCAGTGGACTTGTTAAAGTTACGTATAGTTTAGTATTGAAATGTTAATATATCAAATACAACAAAGAAATTAATCTGACTGCCTATGACATTTACTCATTACTACAGTACAATCCTTCAGCTACACATTTTTTGACATAGCATTCTTATTTTTTATGTCCAAACTATTGCAATTTTGAGCACTTTAAATTTTAGAAACTTGATAACTTGTACCTCTAAAATTATTCACATTAAGTTCTAGTACTACAATAATTAGAAATATATTCCTATACAACTTTAAAGATCCATTAACACACAACTTTTTAAAATAGATCTAGTTTAGCAAAACTTTTATTTACAACACAAAGGTGTAATATATAATTATACATTATAACAATTCTAGTCTTGATTACCATGTCATGTCTCAATCTGGAGAAAGAAGAGAGCCCAGCTCCATTTATTTTCTAATAAATCAACTTTTCCCATCCAGATTTCCAGTGTCTTGGACCGCATTCTCTCTAAGAGAATCTTATGTTGTGAGAAGATGGAAGGAGTACTGTGAGGAGCTGATTAATGAAGAGAATGAAAGGAAAAGAAGAGGTTATAGAAACTGTGGACCAGGAAGTGGAAAAGATTAGTGAGGATGAAGTTTGGAAAGCTTTGAAGAGAACGAAAAAGGGGAAGGCAGTTGGATCTGATGACATACCAGTGGAGGTAAAGAAATGTCTAGGAGAGATGGCAGTGAGGTTTTTGACTCAATTTTTTCAATGGCATTTTGAGAGTGAGAAAATACCTGAGGAATGGAGGAGAAGTGTGTTGGTGTCAGTTTTTAATAACAAGGGTGATGTACAGAGTTGTAGCAGCTACAGGGGAATTAAGTTGATGAGCCACATAATGAAGACCTGGGAGAGAGTGGTGGAAGCTAGACTTAGACAAGAAGTGACTATTTGTGAGCAGCAGGATGGTTTTATGCCAAGAAAGAGCTCCACAGATGCCATCTTTGCTTTGAGGATGTTGATGGAGAAGAACAGAGAGGAACAGAAAGAACTT
>NC_051441.1:22848189-22850234 GCF_001649575.2 Kryptolebias marmoratus
GTTCATGTTTCATTTCACCCTTCCCCAGTCACTCACTTGCCTGTTAACCACGCCCATCTACACCTGTCCCGACTCTGTAATCACTCCACCTGTTCCCACTCACCTCGTTATCCTCAGTACTCAAATACCCGGTCATTTCTCCCACTAGTTGCTGGTTCATTGTCTGTGTTAGTCGTCTGTTGGTTGTCATTGGTTTGCTTGTTGTCTCGCCGCCATTCCTGGTTCTGCTGCTCCGTGCTTTATGTTCTGCTTATCCTTTTGTTTTGCTGCCATGTCAGCTTTTTGTTTTCGTTTGTTTCTTTAGTTTAATAAATTAGTTTAGTTTCTTTAATATGAATCTGCGCACTGGGTTCTTCTCCATCAGTTCCACGGTTCCTGACACCGTGGACTATGATGTCTGCAGAGGACATTGTGATCTGTGGTGAGAACAGGGAACAGGGAACAGGGAACAGTACTTAGGGTTGACTGTTCAGGAAACCGGGGAGTGTGGTAAAGAGGTGAAGAAGAGAGTCCAGGCAGGTTGGAGTGGGTGGAGAAAAGTTTCAGGAGTGATTTGTGACAAAAGGGTGGCAGCAAAGGTCAAAGGAAATGTTTACAAGACAGTGGTGAGACCAGCTGTGTTGTATGGTTTGGAGACAGTGGGACTGACAAAAAGACAGGAGACAGAACTGGAAGTGGCAGAGCTGAAGATGTTGAGGTTCTCCTTGGGAATGACAAGGATGGATAGGATTAGGAATGAGGTCATCAGAGGTACAACACAGGTTGAACGACTAGGAGATAAAGTTAGAGAGGCCAGACTGAGATGGTTTGGACGTGCAGAGGAGGGACAGTGGTTATATTGGTAGAAGGATGTTAGAGATGCATCTGCCAGGAAAGAGACAAAGAGGAGGGCCAAAGAGAAGCTACATGGATGCAGTTAGACAGAACTTGACGTTGTTGGGGTGAGGACAGAGGACACAGAAAAGGTTGAGTTTTTGAAAAAATCTGGACTTTGCTTCAGCTGTTTGGTCAGAGGACATCTTAGTAAAGACTGTAAATGAAAGATGTCATGTCAGTTTTGTGCTCAAAGACATCCAAATCTGCTTCATGTTTCACGCCTTGAAGACAGTAAACCTGAAACATCAACCAATGATGGAAATGAACCCGAGGTCTCATCAAGTGCGCTTGCCTCGGTGCTTAAGGAAAATGATTTGAATTGAATTAGGACAAAAGTAGCATTCTTGCAATAGTTCCTGTAAGAATCAAATCAAGAATCAAATCAAAGAAAAGTCCAAAAATGGTTGAAACATATGCCTTCATTGACCCAGGGAGTTCTGGGACGTTTTGCACAGAAAGTTTAGCAAGACAGCTCAGTCTTACCGGCAGAAAAACAAAGATTTATCTTACCACTATGAATAAATAGGCCAGCGTTGACAGTTACTTGCTAACTGATCTGGAAGTGAGTGGTTTGGAAGGATGTATGTTTATTGACTTGCCAAAAGTGTTCACGCAGAAGGAGATACCAGTGAGCAAAGCAAACATTCCTCTGCAGGAAGAACTGGAACAGTGGCCATACCTGATGGATGTCAAATTGCCATGCATAAATGCTGACGTGAGTCTTTTGATCGGAAATAATGCATACAAGGCCATGGAACCCTGGAAAGTGATAAATAGCCAGGACAGCGGACCATATGCAGTAAGAACACCACTCGGTTGGATAGTAAATGGACCCCTCAGAGAACCCAACGGAGCCTGCTCAGAAATGGAAAAGCAACAACAAGTTACTGTCAACAGAGTGAGTTTACAAACTATAGAGGAACTTACAAGGCAACAATACAACCATAATTTCCTTTTTTTTTTTTTTTCTGCTCCTGGTGGAAGGCGGACGTGTTTCTTTTCTCTCTGTCTCCTGGTGCCCCCCCCTGACTTTCCTTTTTCGAAGCCTCTTTTTACATATTTTCCAAAAATTTAAGGAATATGGATCTGATCAGCTGGTTTCTCAACGCAATTGATACAATTTCCTCGACTGGGTGAAGGAGAGTCCAGTCTCGGGATATGTCTCGCTG
>NC_051441.1:22851712-22867131 GCF_001649575.2 Kryptolebias marmoratus
TCATGCTTAGATCTGTTTAGTTTAGCTTAGCTTATTTAGACAATTAGTTATCATTGTATCTTGTACCTGACTGTAATTTTGTTTTAGCTTAGTTATCTTGTCATGTTCTGTAACGCTGTCTGTAATTTTGTTCTTGTGTTGTAAAGCACTTTGAGTCGCCTCGTGCTGAAAAGTGCTATATAAATAAATGTACCTACCTACCTACCTACCTGAAAGAAGTGGTGAGGACAAGTTGGAAATGTCTCATGAAGACAACCTTTTCATGGAAAAAGTAACTCACTCATTGAGTTCTGTCAACGGTCATTACTGTATGAAACTTCCTGTCAAACATGAGTCCATCACCATGCCATGTAATAAAAAATTGACTGAACAACGTGCACTTAATCTGAAGAGGAAATTTCAGAGGAACCCATTGTTCCATGATGAATACAACACCTTTATTGTGGACATGATGAAAATGGGCTATGCAGTTCAGGTACCAACTCAACAACGCAACAGACAGGATGGAAGGGTTTGGTACATACCACATCATGGTGTGTACCACCCTCGTAAAAAGAAGTTGCGTGTAGTTTTTGATTGTGCCGCTTCATTTCAAGGAACATCCCTAAATGACATTCTGCTACAGGGACCTGACCTTGCTAATGCTCTTGTTGGAGTCCTCACTCGTTTCAGACAGGGTCCTATTGCGATCACAGCAGACATTCAAGCAATGTATCATCAGGTCAGAGTTGCAGATGAAGATACAGACCTTTTGAGGTTTTTGTGGTGGCCTGAAGGTGATTTGTCTAGACCTCTGGAAGAGTATAAGATGGTTGTCCATCTATTTGGTGCAACATCTTCACCAAGCTGTGCCATGTTTGCACTAAGAAGAACAGCTGAGGATAACCAAAGTAAGTCATCATCAGAAACAGTGGAGACTGTACTAAACAACTTCTATGTTGATGACTGCCTGAAGGCTGTGGATACCAATGCAAAAGCCATTGTTATGGTTAAAGAACTAACTGAGTTGTGTGCCACAGGAGGTTTTCATCTGACTAAATGGGCAAGTAACAGCCGTGAACTGTTATCTACCATCCCCGAAAAGGAGAGAGCCAAGGAGTTCAAAGATTTGGACTTAGATAAAGACACATTACCCAAGGAAAGAGCACTCGGGGTTCAATGGTGCACAGAAGCTGATGCTTTCACATTTACTATCAATGTGAAAAACAAGCCAATGACAAGACAAGGACTTCTGTCAGTGGTGAGTTCAATTTATGATCCACTGGGTTTCTTGCAACTGTTATTGTTCTCCTGAAAATCCTTCTCCAACAGATGTGCAAGGACAAACTTGGATGGGATGAAGAAATACCTGAAGAGTTTGCAAGGAAATGGAAAAGGTGGCTGGATGAGCTTTTCTTACTTTCAAGTTTCAGCATTAAAAGATGTATACAACCACCTGAGTTCAAGCCAGTCACAGCTAAACTGCATCACTTCTCAGATGCAAGTGAGTTGGGATATGGGACTGTCACATATCTGAGTTTAAAGAACGAAGAGGGAAAATTACATTCTGCTTTCGTCATTGGAAAGGCCCGTGTTGCACCAATAAAGCAGACTACAATACCAAGAATGGAACTTGCAGCTGCTGTCATTGCTGTGAAAATGGACAAATTGTTGAGAAGAGAAATGCAACTCAACTTACAAGACTCACAGTTCTGTACTGACAGCACTACAGTGTTGTCTTACATCACATCTGAAACACACAGATTCAAAACTTTTGTAGCAAACAGAGTTGCAATTATAAGGGAAAACACAAAGCCATCTCAATGGAGATATGTTAACACTTCTCTCAATCCAGCAGACTGTGCATCACGTGAGCTTACAGCAGAAGACTTTCTGAAAAATGAGAAATGGATTAACGGCCCTGCATTCCTTCAGAGTGCAGAAGAGTCATGGCCAGAAGGTCATGATAGTAAACCTGTGACTAATGATGATGTTGAGTTGAAGAATAAGCTAAAAGTAAACTTGACATTGACAGCAAGTTGCCCACGCCCTACAGACCAACTTATCGAGTACTATTCCAACTGGTACAAGTTAAAAAAGGCTGTAGCGTGGATGCTAAGACTTAAAGAAATCTTGTTACAACTCAACCGGCAAAGACGACTTTTACAAAAGACAATCAGTGACACAGATGCTGTCAAGAGGATGAATGAATATAAGACTAAAATGAAAATGAAGACGTTGTCAGTACAGGATATCCAAAATGCAGAAAAGGCAGTGGTTCAATACAGTCAGTGCCAACGGTTTCCAGAAGAAATCTCCTCTCTGAAAAAAGGTGTTTGCGTGAAAAGGAACAGTGCGATCTATAAATTAGATCCTGTCCTTATTGATAATGTGCTGAGAGTTGGTGGCAGGCTTTGCAATTCAGCCATGCCCGAAGAGGCTGTACATCCTGCTGTTCTCTTAAAAGACATGCACATATCAAGACTTATTCTTAGGAATATTCATAACAAATCAGGACACAGTGGAAGAAACTACATGCTTTCACAGCTACGACAGAAATACTGGATTCCAAAGGCGCCTTCAGCAGTAAGGAAATTGCTTTCAAGCTGTGCTGTAAGCTTAATGGGAAACCAGGAGAACAAAAAATGTCCGACCTACCACAAGATCGAGTTTTGCCTGACTTGCCACCCTTCACCAATACAGGTGTTGATTTCTTTGGACCAATCGAAGTAAAGAGAGGCCGCAGCACAGTTAAGAGATACGGTGTCCTTTTTACTTGCCTTGCAATCAGAGCTGTGCATATAGAGGTGGCTCATTCACTGGACACAGACTCTTGTATAAATGCAATATGGAGATTTATGTGTTGAAGAGGACAGGTCCAGGTGCTTCGCTCAGACAACGGCACTAACTTTGTTGGCGCTGAAAGACAGTTGCGTGAGTCTATCGAGCAGTGGAATCAATCAAAGATCGAAGACACACTGAGACAAAATGGAATTCAGTGGATATTTAATCCACCAAGTGGTTCTCATCATGGCGGAGTTTGGGAGAGGCAAGTACGAACTGTGAGAAAAGTGCTGAGCTCTGTGCTGAAACAAAAAATGCTTGACAATGAAGGTCTCCAAACAGTGCTCTGTGAGGTTGAAGCCATCATTAATGCAAGACCTATAACAAGTGTTTCGGATGATCCTCATGACATTGAACCGTTGACTCCAAACCATTTGCTGTTAATGAGAAAACAACCTCTCTTACCAGCTGGAGTATTTCAACAGACAGATCTTTATGCTCGCAGAAGATGGAGGCAGTCACAGTATCTTGCTGATTTATTTTGGAAACGCTGGGTAAAGGAGTATCTTCCCCTACTTCAAGAACGTCAAAAGTGGTTTCAAATCAAAGAAAATCTTGCAATTGATGATGTCATCCTAATTGTGGATGAAACTGCTCCTCGGAATGCTTGGACCATGGGAAGAGTTCTACAAACGTTGCCGGATAAGAAAGGTCTGGTTCGCAAAGTTCTTGTAAAAACGTTGACCAACACATTGGAAAGACCCATTGATAAGCTCTGTTTGATCCATAAGAAGGTCGTTGTATGAAGACATTTATAACGTGACCTTTGAATGTTCTGTATTTTTCCTCTTGCTACAGTTATGCTATATAATTGATATGTTTCCTATAACAGGGGAGACCAGGCAAACTTTTACAGGCAACCAGGAAAGAGAGAGTGTCCTTCACGCAGCATTCACGAGCGCATTTGTGCGCAGCCAATGTACAGCACAGACCGACGCGGAAATTAAACTAAAGGCAAACAACGTGATGTCAGATGGGTCAGCGAGGCACCTTTATATGATGTCAGCTGGCTCCAGAGCCAATAGGTAACAGGCACTTGTGTGGTGCATTCATGGTCCGCAGGCCATACTGCTACACTAGTTTCACAAACAAAATTTACAATGAGCCTATCAAGCTTTGCCTGTGTTACTCATTGTAGAGAGATGAGGGAATCTGTGATTTTCACACTCTTTCTCTGTGGCTTATCAGAAGAGAAGGATTTTTGCTTCTTGTTGGAATCTACCAACTCAGTATATTTCATCAAGCTGTTCGAGTGGATCCTCTGTTCACAAAAAAATAAATAAATAACACAGAATAAGAATATATAATACTCATATCAAACATTTCAGATAAACCTATTACATTTTCGCCAAATCATTGAGTTAATCATAATTATTAATATTATGATTATCTAGTTTAATGATTTACCCTCTTGAAATGACTGGTTAACCCAGAGAGTTTAGAATACCACATTGTAAAGGGAAAAGGGCCTGTGGGAGTAATAGTATAATACTGTGACATTTATGTATTTTTGTTTGTTTCCTACTAGGCCTGTATGAATTTATTGTGTTCCACTAAGACAGACTTATTGGAGGTTTGTGACTTTAAAAATCTGAGGGGACTGTCAGTATGTGTAGCTACATCTTGCCACCAACCTTTTTAGTCTTCTTTTTAGAAGACTGTAAGCTTGTATGTGAGGCCAGGGGTGCTCTGACTACTCTTCACCAGCTTCTTCTGTCGCCATTCTTTTCAGTACCGTCCGTCTTTCTTTCACTCATCAACCGGGTCCAGAATCTCCGACTCATCATGGCCCGCGTGGAGAGTTTGTTGTGCGTGGTCACGTGACTGGCTGGCTTCACTTGATTGGTTACATGTCAGGTGACAATAAGTTACGCAATAATTTTGCTGCAAATGTTTTTACATACTTAAAACAAAAGTAACGGTAGCGATCGGCACAAAGCCCATAATAACGGAGTAAAGGTTGCGGTTTTCTCCCCTAAAATTTACTCAAGTAAAAGTCTACAAAGTCTAAGACAAAATAAATTTATTTGATGACCAGTTATCAAATTATTAACTAACAGAGACTTAGAGGAAATAGATCTTATGTTCAATAACCCACATTTATTGTTTTTTTTTGTTTTGTTTTGTTTTGCCTTGGTAATGTTACTGTTTAATTTTATAAGATTGTTATGATTTATGGGCCTGAGGTTGTCAGTAATTTGGATAACTAACAAAATTGGCCAAATTCCTGGAAGAAGAGGAGCTCCACCCAAATTTGGATGAATCTCTCTGCATAAGACCAAGTTTTTCCCAAAAATATACTCCAATTATCTACATAGCCTACATTGTTTTCAGGACACTGTGAGGATCTGGAGTTAACGCCACCTGTTGGGCGACGCTCCTAACCTTTCCTTCCCCAGCTGCACCCGATTACCTTGATGAGCAGATCCAGCATTTAAGCCTCCGGCAGGTTCCAGATCATCACTGGAGCATCAAACCTTACTGGTTAGAGTCTCAGCCGTGGGTTTTAACCCTAAGCAAAAGACTTTATTAATTTGTTTGCTATTTGCTCTTCAACCCAGGTTACTGCCTCACCTTGACGATCACTGTTCGACTGGAACTTACCTGAACCACGACTGGATTACTCACCTTGCCGGACCACTGGACTTCTTACCTTCCGGATTGCCACTGGAACCTTTATCCTCTCCTCGACGCAACGAACGCCTTCTGAACCTGTAAGAGAAAGAAAACATTACTCACAAACTCATCTGTTCCTACGCAAGACTAAGATCTGTACCCGAGACTTACCTCCTTCTTGCCTTCCAGACTGCTCCTGAACAATCATCACTGTAAATACCTGCACGTGTAAATAAATCACTTACCTGATTCCTTGTCTCTGTGTGAAGCTGACACACCACCCACGTCAAAAAATCCAGCAAGTAGTCTGAATGGTTAGTGCTCCGTTTGTGCCGTTGAAACTGTCGTTTGTGCAACTTTCATCTTTGATATATTAAAAGTTAGAATTTTGGCCGATGACATCACCTCATCTTGCTCAAAGACGAAAGTTGCACAAACAACAGTTTCAACGGTACAAACCTGCACTAACGAACTAGCCCACTTTGGTTTGTTTTGGAGCAATATGGGGGGATGGTGAACTCTGGATGACCTAAAAAATTTTTTTTAATATCTCAGAAACCAAAGCTGCACAAACAAAAATTTTAACAGCACAAACAGAGCACTAACCATTCAGACTATTTGCTGGATTTTTTTGACGTGGGTGGGGTGTCAGCTTCACACAGCTTCCGTGTCTGGTTTCGGCTTCGCTCCATGGGACAAAATACCTGGTTTATGTCAGACACCACCTGGACAGCCAGCAGTTGAACAAAGACTTATGACTAAATATGTCATCGCTGGTCATGTTGGGTAGTGGGCCAGAGAAAACTATGAAGTCCAACATAGTTGTTGCAAGTTACACACCAAAGCAACATTAATTTTAGTGACCTCTGATTGGTGTGATTGGGTGTTATTACTGCCAACATGAAAAACAATCTTACTGTACTTAACCTTAGCCTTAGTCAGCAGTTTCAGGCAAGATTCGATGTTACCTGCTCTGGCCCCCAGACTGCATTTGACTATAGTCACTGGAGTCTGTAATGCCATGTTTTGCACTTTGAAGCTGCCAATCACAAGGATCTGCTTCTCAGCGGGTGTGAGGAAAATCAGTTTGAAATGTGAATGGGTTGGTGGTGAACTGGGGGCTTCGTCTTAGCATTATGTTTACTCCGAACCGTCATCCATCCGACCTGGGTCCCAGCTGCTCAGGGTCTGCTGGAGGACCTCTAACGGGAGCTTTTCTCAGTGGCTCCGCACTGCCTAAGGTGACCTGGCTAGCTAATGGCATTTCACCAGCATGGAGTCAAGCTTCCAATTCAGACAGCCTCTTCTCCAAAGCAATATCTAAACATCTGACACACACAGCAAGTGAGAACAGAAGAAGCTGGGAGAACAAAAGCCATGCTAAGCTAACGCTAGTTAGAGCTAGCAGATCCCAAATTCATCAATAAAAACCAAGATGCGTTCAAAGACCAAAGGTGTCTCAAGCACAATCCAACAGTAGAAAACAACTGCCCAACCCAATTATCAATTGCTAGAATGCTACATAGTTTCATGTCAAATAATGATTGTGTTGACCCCTGGAGACTTCGTAATCCGAGCAGTAGACAGTATTCTTTTTACTCACATGTGCATCAGACCTTTTCTTGTATGGATTATTTCTTTGTAGATGCTAAACTCATGCCAAAAGTGTCAAATGTTTCATATCACCCAATTAATATTTCAGTTCATGCTCCTGTTTCCCTTGATGTTCAGATTTCCCCTGGACCTTGCTATCCCTCTCAATAGTGATTTAACCCTTCACTCTTATCAGATGGTAAATTGCACAAATTTATTCCAGACTCAAAAGAGGATTTCATTGCCTTTTAATGACTTTAATTCTGAACCGACGATAACGCTCTACCTTCCCGTGTCTCCATGGGGGTCGGCGACGACGCCTCTTCACCTTCCGGTGTTTCCGAGGAGGTCTGCGGCGATGCCTCTCACTCTGCCTCCAAAGAGGTCTGTGATGACGACGCCCTCGAGCCTTCTGGGTCTCCCTGTCGGTCCTGGACAACTCATTGCTCCAATTTGCTCCGCCAAGGGTCCCGGACAATTCCTCGCTCGAGTCCGCTTTGCCAAGTCCGGTAGGACGCCTCGCTTCAGCTCGTTTCGGTCCGGGGTGACTTTAATAATGAGTCTGCACTCTGGGTCCGCTCATGACACCCTGTTAACCATTTAGCATTGCAGCTCTCCCAATCTGATATTCCCTTTAAGCTGTGTCCTTTAGGTTTTAGGTATCTTGGGGTCAACATAACTAGATCTTTTAAGTCTCTTTACTGTAAAAAAAATCCTTCCGCTCTTTTTTGACATTAAAAAAAAACTTTCAAAAATGGGGGTCCCTCCCTCTCTCTCTGATTGGGAGAATAAATACTGTTAAGATGAACATCTTGCCAAAATTTTTGTTTGTTTCAATGTCTACCTGTATTTTTACCAAAATATTTTTTAAATCATTAGATTCAGTTATCTGTCATTTTTTGTGGAATGGCAAAAAATGACACCTAGAGTCAACAAAAAATACTTCAGAACTGTAAGTTCTATGGCGGCCTCTGTTTACCTAATTTTCAACTTTACTACTGGGCAGCTAACTTAACTAAAATCACTTTCTGGTCCAATTCAATTAATATACATTGGTGTCAACTAGAAGCACAGTCATGTCCCTCAGCCTCACATTTGGCTTTACTAACTGGTTCAACCTCTGTAAATCCCTCTGACTTAACTAGCAACCTCATAGTTATCGATACTCTCAGAATATGGTTCCAGTTCAGGAAACAGTTTAATTTTACGGGTCCTATAGTCTTAACCCCACTTTTAAAAAACCTGGTGTTTACACCCACTCTTACTGAATACACCTTCTCCATATGGCAGGATAATGGACTAAAATGTTTTAAGGATTTTTATAAGGAAGGATTGTTTTGCTCTTTCACCAATCTGGCTTTTAAATACAATCTTCCACCCTATCATCTTTTTAGATACTTCTAGGTGAGGGCTTGTTCAAAATCCTTATTTCCCAACTTCCCTCATCTACCACCTGAGCAGCCATAGAGCGAACTTATTCAACTTAAGCCTTTACAAAGGTCTCTAATCTCAAAGATTTATAACTTAATTCAATCATATAATGATTGTTTAACTACAAACACTAAGAAAGCTTGGGAGTGTGAACTAGGGTTGGTTTTTGATGAATACTGGTGGGAATCTGCTCTGACAGCCATTCACAAAACCTGTATGTGCGCCCGCCTGAGCTTGATCTAGTTCAAAGTGGTATTCAGATGTCATTATTCAAAAACCAGGCTGGCATGGATCTTCCCAAATATGGTAGATGTTTGCAACCAATGTGGAAGCTTGCCTTGCAATCTTGCACGTTTTTCTCCTGTTCAGCCCTGCCAAATTTACTTTCACACCATGTCTGTTGTAATGTCGAGAACCCTTGACACTTCAGCTCACATTGGAATTTTTGGTTTTCCGGAACACCTTTGTTCTGTATGAAAAACTATAAATAAAAATATCAAGCAAAAAAGAAAACAACTGTATCAAGGGTGTTTGTGTACTAGAATGTAAAACTGTGTAAAAGTTAGATATAGATCAAAAGATTCCATGAGCGATCAAATTACTTCAGCTACCAGCAGGCAAAACAGGAAGGGACACAATATGTTTATTATATTTCTGGTCTGATCAACCAGCAAATCCACCCTAACAAATGGTTGCTAGCACCAGAGCCATAAAGGAGCTAGATCTGGGGACATAAAAGCAATTTGGTGACAAGGCGGGACTTGACAGGATTCAGAACCAGAACACCAAGACGAAGTTTTAAGATGTTTATTGTTAACGGACCAGGAGCAGGATCACAGTCTTTGAACTGGGCACTCACGTGACCGCCAGGAAACTGGACCAGAACAGGTAAGTCCTCCGTGGGCTGTTGTTCAGGTGCAGACAGGAGTGTCTGAAAGGGGCTTGGGCGAGAGAGAGAGAGTCCGAGTCCAGGCAAGGGGTCAATACCGGTGAATCCGAGAGCAGCAACCAAATCCAAAAGGGGAAAATCCAAGAGGCGAAGTCCAGAGGTACGTGGCGAGATCGGTAACCAGGAAGCAGAGTCCAAAGAGGTGTCCAGAAAGGGACAGGCAAGGCTCGTTGGTCAGGCAAGGGTCATGGAACGAGGAATCAGGCATGGGCTGTGAGAGTACGCTGGACATCTACTTGGTTAAACCGTTCAATAATCTGGCAAAGATAGACTGTGAGCTGTGGGTATATATACGAGGCAGAACAGGTGAAACAGATGACTATGATTACGTGGACATGGCAACATGGGCGTGGCTTGGAACTGGGAGTCTGTGGAAAGTTACTTGGCTGTGGTATGACTAGAAGCAGGAGGCATGGAAGGAACAGAGGAAGCTGTGACATTTGGGTCTGGTTATAGATTTCAGCTTATGCATACTATCTCACCTGCAGTTCTGTCAAAATAACTTGACAATCTGGCAGAATTCTTAACCATTGTTGATTTTATACAACAATAATATAAAACTGCTAGATGGTATATAAGGAAAATATATATGGTATAAATAATGATGGTCTAAACTAGGCCTGAAGTAAGTCACTAATTAATGAGTGATTAATGACTTCCACTGCTTTCCAGACTTTTCAGCTAGCTGGAAAATTATGACTTCAATTCATTGATAAACTTTCAACTAACTTTTTTAACATGTAAAAGTGTGTATATGTAGGCTCTACTAGTTACAGGTATCGTATTTTCAGCACTATAGAGCTACACTGGATTATAAGACGCACTGTCAATGAATGGTCCATTTTCGAACTTTTGTCATATATAAGGAGCGCTGTGTGCGGAGCCCTGCACAATTATAACTGAGCCTTAATGCTGCAAGCGGTGTGGCTTTGTAGTTTAGCAAAGTCGTACTAAAACATTACGACTTCTTACATATATGAGGCACTCCGGATTGTAAGGTGCACTGTTGTTTTTTGAGAAAATTGAAGGCTTTTAAGTGTGCTTTATAGTCCAGAAAATACGATAATTACAGTGACTGGTGTCTAATCTATACCTAAGCCTAAAAAGTACATTTTTAGAATAATTAATAATTTGTACTAAATTGTAGCATGATTCAACCTGTACAGCATACTTACTACTAGACTCTGTATAGCAATATATGTCACAGTAGCTACTTTCTACTAGTCAATTCAATAATTAACAGAGATTACATTGGCTTTATAGGCTACCTTTAAATTGCTGCATTATTAGCTTCATGTCTGTGATGTCTGATCATATTGGCATAGGCATAGCTCAAGGTTGGATCATATTCACATTGAGATAAATAAGAATATATTTGCTTACTTGTGAAAGGAGATTAGTTTTTCCTTTCTCTTCTGTTACTCCATCTATAGCATAAACAACTTTCTGGCATTTTTACATTTTTAGTATATGCATTGTATTATTACACTCACAGCTTCCCTGGGACACTTCTGTCAGCCTGCCCTAGGACAGCTGTGGCTAAAATGTAGCTTACCACCATCAGTGTGTGAATGGGTGAATGATTGTAGTGTGAAGTGCTTTGGGGTCCTTGGACTAGATAAAGTGCTATACAAGTGCAAGTCATTTACCATTTTTACCATTATTATACTGTATTGTACACATTTTTTATTTGCTTTTTTTTTTTTTTTTTTTTTTTTTTTTANACCATAACATCGAACAGCCAGGGGGAAAAATGCTTTCTAAATTTGGTCACAGGCATTTATACAGCACTTGAGTTTTTTTTTTTTTTTTTTTTTTTTTTTTTTTTTTTTTTTACAAAGTCAGCCCTTATTTAGGGCTATTTAGCCAAAATTCACCATGACTCCAAGTGCAGCCATTTTCCTGTTTTGGTAATGTCTGCCATTTCTGCAGGGCATTACAAGGTCAAAAGGCCCGTCCACACTCGAGTTGTTTTATGTAACTCTATGGTAGAGAGAGATTGCCACCTTAAAATAAGGGAGTACAAAAGCTATTTTCTGAACATCGGGAACAGAATTACTTTAGACAGAAAATTAAAGATATGAGACACT
Source organism: Kryptolebias marmoratus (assembly GCF_001649575.2). Taxonomy (NCBI): domain Eukaryota; kingdom Metazoa; phylum Chordata; class Actinopteri; order Cyprinodontiformes; family Rivulidae; genus Kryptolebias; species Kryptolebias marmoratus. The sequence continues at coordinate 22,863,215 of NC_051441.1, forward strand.
GGTTAAACTATAATATCTGCAGCTAAGCGTAAGAAGTAAGGAGGAAGGTTATCTGGGCCTGCAGATTTTTTGAGGATCTAGTCCTTTTAAAACTTTTACAAGTTGACTGACAGAAAATGAAACAAATGAGAAGGTGTGACTACTGGAGGCATGTCTGTCAAGGGGGAAAAATTGGAGGTTTACAATCTTTTTCAAACAAGGAGCTGGATGCAAAATCTCAAAAGTTGACTGAGATAATTGAGCACTTCAGATTTATCTGAAACTGGGTTGTAATTGGAAGCTATTGGAGAAAATGGCTCAGATGAGGTGAGTTACTAAAAAGAGATATTATAGCTTGCCAAGATTCCTTGGGATCATTTAAACAATCTGTTGTTAGATACAGATAATAATTGCACTATGCTCTTATTAAGCAGTGTTCTAAGTTGGTGAAAGTGCTGCCAGTCAGCCTCAGAGACAGGCTTCCTTGTTGATGCCCAAAGTTCATTTCTCGTGTGGAAGAGGCTTGCAAGCTCAGAAGTGAACCAAGGCCTGTTATGCCCTTTTTCCTCTGTACTGACAAAAAGGGTTTATCTACAAAAGTTGTAAAAGTACTGCAAAAATAATCTCAAGCAAAATTAATGTTGTTAATTTGTTGTTAATTTGATCAAATCAAATAAAAATAAACTAAAAGCACATGGAGGCCATAGCTTTATTAAAAAATTGTCAGATCTGGAATGCGATCCAGAACACAACCAAACTGTTTCTTGTGACAAGCCCCATCATTTTCTGAAAGTCCTCAAAATGTGTTCAATAGTTTTTCAGTAATCTTGTGAACAGACAAACAACAACAAAACTGTAATGAGTTGACAAGTTTTGTTTTGGTTTTTGCTTTATCTTGTGTTTAGGGATGTTTCGGTATTTGTCTTCTGGGTTTTGGTTTTGTTCCTGTCTTTGTTTTTCATTACCCACTTGCCCTCAGTCTGCTCCTGCTTTCCTGTCACGCCCATCTCCACCTGTCTCTTATCCTCGTTACTCACCTGTGCCCACTTCTCCTGATTTCCCTCTGCTTTATAACCTGGTCTTCTTCTCCACCTCCCCGCCGGTTCATTGTTGATGTCGATTGTTGCCTCTTGCTCTTGCTCTTGCTCTTGCTCTTGCTCTTGCTCTTGCTCTTGCTCTTGCTCTTGCTCTTGCTCTTGCTCTTGCTCTTGCTCTTGCTCTTGCTGCTATTTCATTCCATGTTGCCTTGCTTTGTCTCGCCTTGCTTCACCCCTGTCTGCAGTTTGGATTTTTGCTATAGTTGTTTTGCTACCACGCCAGCCCTTTGGTTTCTAGTTTTGTTAGTTAAATAAATCAGTTTTTATTTTGAAAGATGAGTCTGCGTATTGGGTTCGCCATGCTCACCTCCAGTCGTGTCAAAAACAACCAATACTATTGAAAACATAACCTCCTTGGTGGAGGTAAAAATATATGTTCATTAAAATGTTTAAGACTTCTTTTTCTAACTAAATGAGGCTTAAACAAGACATTTTAGTTTCCCTAACAGTACCATTTGCACATCACTTAAATCATTACCAAAAACACCAGTAGAGGAGAATTTATGTGGTGTATTATTAATAAATAGATCAATAAGAAATGTTTTGTCTAGACTCACTGTGTTAAAATGAGTTTGACTCTCAGACACAAGTGAGAGCCAGCCCCAACTGAGATCCCCTACCAAAATGATTTCTTTGTAATGTAATTAGGATAAAAGCTGCATTAGGGATGCAGAGGTAACATATAAGATAAATTCCAATATAATTATATTTTGTCCTGAATTAGCTGGAAAAGACAGTAACAAAATGCAAAAAGATTGTATTTATTTTAATAAAATACCCCGTTTTAACTGAAGGGAAGGCTAAATGTTTAGTGCCTGACATCAAAAGGAGAAAGGCAGGTAATGTTTTTGCTCACCTGTCTGTTAGCGAAATATCTCATGAACCACTGAACAAATTCTGATAAAAGTTTCAGAAACTAATCATTGGATGCAAAGGCGCCTGATCATTGGAGCAGCTACTCCACTATTTCTTAAAGTGAGGGTGCAAACTTGTTTTTCTTCCTGATTTCTTTTACTTAAAAGCATGTTATTACTCCCAGCAATAGGAGTAAAGCATGCAGTGTTTAATTACCCCAAATTTAGTTTTTTAAGTTAAAAAACTAACAAAAGTAATATTAAAACTAATAAATTTAAATTCTACACCCCCCATGCTTCAGTCTAACCCCACTACACTGGGAGTGGCAAGCTCGTTTGTAAGACAGCATTCAGCTGTGGAAATGAGAAAGAAAGCAAAATTGATTTATATTATCTTTTTAACTTGAAAAGTTTTAAAACTTTGCATGTTTTTCTGTCTATGAATAAGACAGAAAAGAGTAAGAACATTGAGTAATATCACTATGCTAAAACAATATCCACAAGATACAAGTTAATGAAAAGTGTAACTATAAATCTTATTGATTCAAAGCTCATTGTAGATTATTATTTTTGAGTTGAACAAAAGTCTAGGCTAAAATTAGACTAAATGGTTTAAATATGGTTTAAAAATAAAAGCTTTGTATATGTCTATTTTTGTTTTCATAATTATGCCTGGTTGGTGTAATTTCCATTACACCAACCAGGCATGCCCTAATAAGACTATTGCCCTAATGTCTGTGATATAGACACTGTGGCGCCTTACATTTTTACATCCCTGATATTGCTGCCCAATTTTATTACACAATGAAGCACCCATGATTAATTTTACATCCACAACTAACTTTTGGAGATGGCTGCCACAGCCGAGCCAAGTGACATTAAAAACAAAAAATGGTTGTAATTCAGTTTTACAGATATTGGTGTGAAAATGTGGTGTGGTAGTATCTGAGACTAATCCCAACATAGAATCTGAGGACTAACAGTTAGCGCCAGGTCTTTGCTTAAAATTTGCCATGAACTCTTTACAGTTTACTGTCTGCTAGCAAAATATCTTAGGAACCATTGAACAGGCCACTGGACAAATAAGGAAACTTTTAGAAAATAGTTGCTGGATGTAATCTACAATTCTTAACTTTTGGAGTCAATCAAATTTAAGATAGCTGCGACAGGTAATCGACCTTAGCCAACACAATACTGACTTTAACTTAATTTTACAGGTATTGAGCTAAAATTTGATGTGATTGTAGCCGAGAGTCATTCACAACACATAGCTCAGGGCCATAGCTACCATTGAGAACACCGAGGTCAGGACCTCTGTGTTTTTCTGCTGTGTATATTATAAAAAAATAATCCAAACAAGGCTTTTGAACGGCGTGGTTCTCTGCGTAGCTCCATCAGTTTACTGTAGGAGGCGCTGCAACTGTGTGCAGCTGCAGCCAAAGTCAATGTCTACGAAGAAGAGCGCAGCTTTGCTACCTTACTGCTAAAATAAAGACCAGAAGAAGAGCGCCACTTACGGTGAAACACAACCGAGGTAACCCGCTGAAAATATTCTCCTTCAATTCCACGAAGCTGAAGTTGGTTTCCGATTGCAGCTTCCGATTCGGAAAATGGCTAAAGGGCGATTCCACCTAATTTTTCACTACCTTCAGCATCTTTAATCTACTCTAGTGTGGAATTAGACAAAACCAAGCATTCACTTAAACAGCATTTAATCATAAGAAGAGCAGCAGTTCTGCATATATAATCTAAATGTTGTGGAATAGAAGGCTTTGTATTTATTCTCCCATGCTTTTTTTTAACATTTGATTATTATATCTTAATCTGATTTGTGTAGGGCTGCAACAACGAATCGATAAAATTCGATAATTAAAAGCGTTGGCGACAAATTTCATTATCGATATGTGTCGCGCAATTTATGCGTCACTAACGTTGTCGCGGAAACAGTGACGTCACCCGCAGCGCGTTTGCTGAACAAACTCCGTCC
>NC_051441.1:22868343-22872725 GCF_001649575.2 Kryptolebias marmoratus
TATTTGATAAAAAGATGAAATCTATGCTAAAATCTTGTGTTCTGAATGTGTTTGTGCAGCGTGAACAATCAACATTCATATAAACTAATTCATGTCATTTCAGTGAGTCCTCATGGTTGTGCCCTGAGTCCTCTGTTGTTTCAGATGACATGAATTTACAAACACACACAAATACATGTCATACACACATTCAAGTTACTTGATTTAAATAAATGCTTCTATTTTAATTAAGTTTTGGTCTTCATTGTAACTGATGTGCAGGGGGAGAATGAGTGGTTGACTTCAGGATTTTTAAGTCTCTGCTCTGAGATCACATGAGATCTCCTTTAAGGTTTTGACTTCAAGGACTGCAGCTCCATCATTTCACAACATAAGACGATCTTAGTTTAAAACAGTGGCATGAAAGGCGACGGGCGATGTGCATTACCTCATAGATCAATAGGCTTTTCTAAAAGACCAGATCTTGACTCGTGATGATTCACATTTCAACTCAGAAGGTGGCGGTGCTGCACCTTAACAACCATCATTTAACACCCGAAGAAGCGAAAGAAGAAGAAGAAGAAGAAGAAGAAGAAGAAGAAGGCGAAGGCGGTTGTAAGCTAGATGTAATGACAAGTTGCTAACCAATTCCTGAGACTTGTCAAAACAAATGTGAAGAGTAAGACCGAGGGGAGACACAGCTACCGCTGCCGGCGGGACATGCAGCGCTGTGAAAGGTAATGAGCCGTAAAGCCACCTGGACTCGGCTCAGCGGCGCCCACAAACTGCGGCCACACTGGAACCACTGGCAGCCCGGCAGGTTGGTGTCCTCCGGTGTGGGGTGATCGGAAGAAGACGGCGGCTCTTAGGGCCTTCGCTGAGCGGCTGTGTTGGCTTGTGTCCACATGGGAGAGGAATACTTCTGTCTCTCCACTGTGTCTTTCATACTCCCCCGTATTCTCCCATATTCTCGTCTCGGTTTGAAACAGCGCGGATGTTTTTGCGGTTATATGAACCGTTTTATTCAGTCTCGACTGTTTACGACAGTTTCTCTGAGTCTGGCGCTAACACTGCTCAAAAGAGCTTGGATGGGAATTACTCTCATTTGTTTCTAATTAACAATGTGCATACGTTTAATATCAACCAATGATGGATCGAGAGTGTTTTTTGAAATGTCAACACATTTCTAATGGGCTGTTAGCTCGTTAGCATTCCTACACTTTACGCGGCTAACTACGCTAGCCGGCAGTGGGGAAGACGCCACCCCGCTGTTATCTGCTTCACAGATGACTTCCGGAAACGAAAGAAATATAAAATGACATTGATCTTGTAACTTTTAGCAACAAGAACATGAACGTTGAAAAGTAACATTAAAGAGCGGTCTTGCTTAAAAGTGGGCTTCAGTGAGCTGGTGGCAGCTGCTGCTGCATCTTTGTCTTTTACTTGGTAACCACTTAAGTCTGCACAGACACGGGCATTGTTGTTTTCAAAGTGGTCAATAATGGCTGATTATAATAGGTCAACCTCTGCTTCCTATTGTAAATTTATTTTAAAAAATGATTTGCGTTACAAAGTTCCAATGAGCCAATATAGAAAGTCTGAAGTCACAGGTTGCAGACCCCCATCATAACCCAAACAGACTGCAGGTCAGAAACATTGGCATATTTTGGCATTTAACTTTCTTTCCTGGGTTCATCCAGCCTGAAATATTGTTGTTTATTTCTTTACAGTATAATGACAGGGTCTTTAACTCTTTCTACACATCTTAAATTGTATGGAATTTAAATTTAGTGTTTTCCAGGTCTGGATAAGTTCTGGACAAACTAAAACTCTATAGAAGAACATCAGTTTTTCCAACATCTATGACCAACTGCAATTTATAGAAAATAATAACCAAAATTTTAAAAGTTACTCAAACGACATGAATATTTTTCATCTTCTGTATCAAATATAAACAGGTTTGGTTCATATACCACAAGCCTTGGCAACTTAGGAAAACTGCAACAAGGATGGAGATTAATTTTGTTGTAACATACCTGTACTATAGGTATGTTACAACTGTGGTTTTCTAAGGTCATTAAGGAAAATCCATCTAACTGTTTAGCTGACAGGTTGATACAAGCCCATGTATACTGAATTAAATAAATTAAAAAGAAAAAAGAATTTTGTCAGATTTTTATTTCAATGTGATAGAAATAGATATCTGTAAGATTTTGATAAAAATATTTTGTTTGGGCTTAGAAAAGAAACTTTAAATGTAGTATTTCCTAAAAGTTAAAATAAAAACCTTTAGGCATTGAAGGAGAAATATTCATAATCTCTTGCAGAAGTAGGTAGCTGTTTATCTTCCCAAGATGAAATGGGAAGTTAGAGGAAAAATTTAAAACATTTTTAATTGAGTATTAATAAAACACCACTCCTATTCAAACAGAACATTTATGAATGTTTTGACATTAAAAGATCACTCAAAAACTGACTGAATTTTTTTGATAACCTGAGTCTGGAAAAATCTGAAATATAAGACTGAAATATGTATTAGATCGCTGCTGCTCATCTAATTTGTTTGTCTGTTTGATGGCATGAGGCCACTTTCGGAGCAATCAGTGTGTACCATATCGGTACCCTGAAAATTTAATGGACACAACAAAGAAAAAGCTTAAGAACAACATTTCGTTGTAATGAAAACAAGATAGAAATCAAGTTTAATAGTGTTAGTGCTTCCAGTTTGTTGTCAGCCATTGTTTTCTTATCAGTTGCTAGTTTGGAATAACTGGCTTTTTGACATTAAAGTTGTTATTGTTGATGTAATGAGCAGCTGTAGAAACAACTCTTAAGACTCCAGCATACTTCACAAGACCTCAAGAAGTCTGTTCACGGTCACGTGGGTGCAAGACGTTTGTTTTCACACACACCTTTCAGTCCACGAGACCCTCGGCTCAGAACTCCCAGGAAGCTGCTCCCTCCTCCCACAGCTTCTCAGCTCTCCTGTCCATGTACAGATTTTTGCTTCCTTTACCCCAACCAGATGTGTTTATTAAACAGACTGAGACAGTCAAAACCATGAAGAAACGCCTGTGTCTCCACACAGTCTTTTTAAGGTAATAGTTTTTTAAGTTTTGCTGAAACAGTTGTAAAGATGGCTGTTTTCTAACAGTCTCAGCCAGCTGCTTCTCAGCAGAACAGTAGAAGCAAAATGACTCCATTAAAGCTCACCGCCTTTTCCACATAAACACGACTACAACTACTTCTAACTAATCTCACAATACTTAGCACAAACCCTTGTGAGAAAAAGTTTGGTCAGGGCCTTGTATCACGAAAGAGTGGACAAAGCTGCTATCCAAACAAAAATGACACAATTTTCGTCATGCAACCACGTAAATGAGAGCAGATTTCATGATTTTTATTGAGTATGGAAAGGCCTTTAGTTTCAGTCCGCATCCCAATATGACCTGATGTTACAAAAAAATCCATCTCAAGCCTGAAAACCTCTTGAATCTTTAGAACTCCACGGAAATTTGTGAATTTGTGAATTCTTAGTCTACAAACAAACGTTATGAATAATTACCATTGCCCCATGTTTGTCAGTATTTGAGGTCAACCAATATGAAATTAGTCGTCAGGAGATTTTCTACAGCTGATGCTTCTCTAACTCCATTTTATTTGTCCATTATGTATTTTTCATTTAAGAAAAAAATAATTGCCTAAATTAAATATTTGTACACCTCTTAGAGTAACTTGTACTCTTAAAAATAATTTAATTTAAAGAACAGTGTTTTTGCTTAAACTAAATTGTGTGCTTCATTTTCCTACTTGTAGTGTATACATTTTCTTTAAAAAGTGAAACATTTACTGAGGAAGTTACTTTTGAACAATATTTGTAATGAATTTTATACTTAACAGTGTAAAAATCTCAGACCAGTTGTGGTGTGTCTTTCTGTTTGAAAAGCAGTCCTCTGGGTTGCCCATATACATTTTTTAGGGAAAGTAATGAAGCTAAATAAATGTTCTGCCATAAACAGAAAGCTAGTACCTAAACATCCCTTTGGTGATGTTGATTAATGTTATAAATGTTCAGCATCGCTTAAATTAGGATTCAAATTAGGTGCAAATAATTTTTGTTTAAAAAAGTATTTCAAAAGTGCCTTTCTGTAAAACGTAATGTTATGCATATAACTACTGTTCCCTGAAGGAGAGGAACAAGGTACAACATATGTACTATGGGATATCACGCTCCCGCGTGTCCTGGCTGAAGACACCTCTAATCATGCCTTTAGGCAAATGACGTGATGACGACAAGTGACAGGCCCCGCCTGCACTATGTAACCGTCCGTCATCACAGTCATTCCTCAGTTCAATAGCCGCTCTTCACCGAGCCCAGCTGAGCAGCGGGGTAGCCATGTGTT
>NC_051441.1:22889562-22893935 GCF_001649575.2 Kryptolebias marmoratus
TCTGTCCTCCCCCAGCAGACACCTGTCTCTGTCCTCCCCCAGCAGACACCTGTCTGTCCTCCCCCAGCAGACACCTGTCTGTCCTCAGACACACTCGCCAGGGGGAGTATTTCCCTCTGACAGCCAGGCTGGGTCATACACATCACACGAGAGTGTCATCCAGTGGTCGCTGGACTTTGACTTCCTCATCAGGGGCTGGACATGCAGCTCTTGGGCTCTTTTTTTTGTACATGGACTCAGAGCAGGAGAGCTACCCAGCCTCTACTCACAGGAGAACAAGTGTTGCCATCTTCATGACCCGGAAAATATTTTTAAAAATGCAAAAATATTTTGTCTACTTTTCAAGTGGTTGTCGCAACATATTTTTTGATGTGAACTCCGCTGGTGGAAGTGTGCTCACCTGTTTTTGCACTTGTCTGTGTGTGTGTGTGTGTAAACTCGCAGCCATGTAGAGGTAGAAATGGCATGCCATGGTGTAGAAAGATAAACAACATAAGGCTGTTTAGTTTGTTTCTATTGGTTCATTTCTATTGAACAAGTAATGTTAAATGACTTCTGTTGTGAACTGGCACTATAAAGGAAATAAAAGTAAATAAAATGACACTGAACTTTAAGGGTTGGGGTTGCCGTTGGGGATCCTCCTTATATAATGATAGGAGGGGACACTTGTTTTTAATAGTTACGTAAGACTTAAAGTATCAAGTTAAACTGTGATTGACAGCCTGTTAGTGAGTTGGCAAGATGTGTAAAAGGTAGTACTAAGAATAAAACGCCACGTCTTTAGTGCGCAGACTCAGGCTCCAAAAATACAACATGGCAGTTTTTCAAAAATTGAACAATAGAAGAAAGTGTAGACCAGTGGTGTCCAATCCTGGTCCTGGAGGGCCACTATCCTGCAGGTTTTAGATGTTTCCCTGCTCTTCAGCAGCTCTTCAAGTTCTGCAGAAACCTGTTAATCACTTAGTCACTCAAATCAGGTGTGTCAAAGCAGAGAAACAACTAAAACCTGCAGGATAGTGGCCTTCCAGGACCAGGATTGGACACCACTGGTTTGTCTATCTTTATTAATGATGATGACCAGAGCCCAGTGAGATACCCCTTTAATGACCCTCAGGAGGGAGCGTATGAAGAGTGATTTGTAGCAACTTGATTTGCTGCAGTTTAAAGCTTGGAACTCCAGACTTTTAAGTTTGAAATGCAAAATCTCCTTAAATAAAAGGTTAAATGTCTTTAATACATCAAAAATATGTCTGCTTGCCTTTGTTTGAACCCACTAGCATTGGTAAACTGGTGTTTGATTTGACATGAAATCTTTGGATTTCATAAATTCATCACTGTCACAACAGCTTGTACCTTCTCTCAAACAGACCCTGGTTAAGCAACTGGACACCATCCTCAGCACCTTGAATGATATTTTGAATGAGAGGTAAGGATTATCTGTGAGTGATATGCTTGTGAAACAGTGACCTTATGCTAGATTTGTATACTGAATTGATTTAGTGTTTTTGTCAGTACAGACAGGAAAACATTTTAGAAAAGCTGGTTGAATAAAGCTTTTCAAAGTGGAATATTTAGAAGACAGACTTCCATATGCACAAAATGGGCATTGCAGACATGGGGTTGGCAACACAAAATATAAAGTAAATAGAATGGATGCTGAGTAATTCAATTGAAAAAATATGAATAAAAAAAGAAAAAAAATCATTAAGAAAAACTAAACTTTCCGTATGCATACAAACTGCACCAATTTACAAACAGTAAAATTACAGATGCTCTGATATTGAAAACGGCTCAAAGATAACAGAAAAAAAATGTAATTCATTTCATTCCACAGAGTGAATCGTGCGTTTATTTTGGGTAATTTTGATGATTATGGCTTACAGCTTATAAACACAAATAAAGTATAGTCCCAGTCCCCATATCGAGCCACTCCTGAACCAGAGACAATGTCAGAAGAACCAAAACGACTGGACTGTCGCTCAGTGATCCAATGACCTCATTTCAGATAAAAGTACATTTTTCATTTCATTTGGAAATCAAGGTCCCAGAGTTTGAAGGAAGAGTGGAGGGGCACAGAATCAAGTTGCTTGACATTTAGTGGGAAGGTTCCACACTTGGTGATGGTCTGGGGAGACATTTGCATCCCCTGGTGTTGGTTTATCAAGGCCAAAGTCAGCCAAAAGTACCAATACGTGCTTTAATAAACATTGTGTGCTTGGTTGGCCAGCAAACTGGCCTGTCGTAGAGAACCTAGGCTCTCAGAACACTGCAGCAGAGCCATAGGCTGATGGCCACCTTGCCACTTTGCATTGATGCAGTAATTCATGTAAAAGGAGCCCCAACAAAATACTGAGTGCATATACTGTACAGTACATGAACATATACATTTTTCTATTAAATATCCTTTTTGTTATTGGTTTTATGTAATATTCTTATTTTCTGAGAAACTTAAGTTTGGGTTTTCTTTAACTATAAGCCATCATTATCAAAATAAACGGTAGCTTGGTGGTCAGTACTTGTAACTCTGAGGTTGCAGGTTCGAGCCCAGGCATCCAGCGTAAAACAACTGCCAAATCATTCATGCAAGTTTGCTCGCTGTGGCAACCGCTGAAGACAGCAGCAGCCAAAAGAACTTGCCTTACCTTTTTAGTATCAGTTTTTCTGAGAGCCAGTGCTTTACTGGTCAGCATAGTTTGAATAGTCTTTATATTTTTACAGAAAGTGTTAAAAACACCCTGTTATTGAAATAATGACTGCTGATTGTGATTTGCGTACTCTGTGTGACATACTTCTTCCTGTTTGTATCTGTAGCAGTAAGCTTCTGTGGGAGTTACGCCAGGAGGCAGCAGCCTGCTTAGGTCTGCTCTGCACCATGCTCAGCTACGAGGCTGAACGCATCTTCAAGTGGCTTTTTCTGAGGTTTACTTCATGTGGTCGGGATGAGGTCAAACTGCTGTACCTTATGGCAGCGCAGCGAGCTTTGGAGGCTGCTGGAGAGAGAAAGGCCTTCTCTCATATCATGCAGGTAACTGCACAGGTCTCTCCTCCTGAATCTTGTCTTCCAGAGACTAAAGATGCACCAATCCTGGTCTTGTGAATTGATACAGGTTCCTGCTTCTTCAGCTCTGGCCTGCCAATATTGATTCTGGCTAATTCAGATTTTTCTCAATGAACTATAATTAACAGAATACAAAATGTTTAAAATGACTGATAAAAAGAAATATTGTTTTACTGTTGCGTTAGTCAGTGTGATCCTGTTGCAATATAGTCTGTTGGGTTCCGTTTGTTGAAGATACATTAAAGTGCTGAGTGACAGACTGATGGAAAACTTCCACCTAACAGCACAACACAATTTTAAAACAAAAATAAACAACAAGAAACATAAACATTAATAAAGTTAGAAGTTAGGTGTTAGCTTTAGCTTGGTTTGTGCTTAAAACTCTTAGGCTCTAGAGTAGAGTAAAGTAGCAGCCTCTTAGGTTGTTTCTCTTAGCTATTTGAGACCCTTGGTTTTGGTCGAAAGAAACTTGATGGACAACATTTTAGGTATAGAAGGAAGAGCACAGAAGGATGAATGACAGCTGATGTGGCTTCTACAGTGTACATTTTAGGACATCCTCAGGTATCAGAAAAAACAGCATCAAGTATCAGAAACAACTGTCAGGGATCAGAAAAAAGGGCCTCAGAGAGAAGGCCTCTGCAGGTGGCGCTGTTGTCAGAATTTAAAATTGACAGTGTTGACATTTTCTAATCTCTCTTTTCTCTATTTGCTCTTTTCTAATTTCTTTAATAGATTATTTAATTTTATATTTTATAATAAATCTCTAATTACACCTTTAAAGTCAGGTGGATTAAAAAATACTTAGGGATGTCAGAATCTTTAAAAAAATCCTGACAACAGCGCCACCTGCAGAAGGCTTCTCTCTGAGGCACTTTTTTGTGGTACCTGAAAGCGTTTTTTCTGATGCCTGACATTTTTTTTCAGGAGACTTGAGTCTGATGCCATTTTTTTCTGATACCTGAGGATGTCCTAAATGGTAGACTGTAGGCTTCACCAGCATCTTGCTGGAAGTGGATTGTGATGATGAATGCAGTCCTATAAACTACACTGCCTGACCAAAAAAAAAGTCACCACCAAAAAAAAGGTTACACACTCTAATATTTTGTTGGACCGCCTTTAGCTTTGATTACGGCACACATTCGCTGTGGCATTGTTTCAATAAGCTTCTGCAATGTCACAAGATTTATTTCCATCCAGTGTTGCATTNATTTTTCACCAAGATCTTTCATTGATGATGGTAGAGTCTGACCTTCTCCAGCACATCCCAAAGATTCTCAATGGGGTTAAGGTCTGGACTCTGTGGTGGCCAATC
>NC_051441.1:22894394-22914804 GCF_001649575.2 Kryptolebias marmoratus
GTTTTTCTTTGATTTGATTTCACCAAACATTTAAGTGATCTCAGATCACGATCATTCAGGATTTTTTTTCCAGCCACATTTCTTCCTCAAAGACAATGGGTCTCCACTATCCTTCCAGTTTTTAATAATGTGTTGGACCCAGTTTTAGTAGTTTCTGCAGTCTCCTTAGATGTTTTCTCTGCTTGATGCCAATGATTTTCTCAGATCTTCTCAAACAGACTGACATCTTTTCCACGACCACAGGATGTCTTTCAACATGGTTGTTTAAGAAATGAGAAGCAGCTCATTGCACCAGTTGGGGTTAAATAACTTGTTCCCAGCTGAAACATAACTGCTCATGCAGTAATTATGTAATAGGAGGCTCATACCTATTTGCTTAGTTAAATCCAGGGGGTGACTTTTTTTTTGGCCAGGCAGTGTATTCTGGCCTTTGGGGTTGGCTTTTGGTGAAACAGCTAATGAGAGACCAACACATACAGCTCTTTATTCAAACATTGTCTGGTTGATAAAGAAACCTAATGAAAATAAAAAACAAAACTTAAAGCTAATCTAATATTATGCTTAAAGCCAGTTCTCTCATCCACTGTTAGCAATTAATTTAAAAACAAAACATTCACAGTTGGTGAAGGAAAATGATTGTAATTAAAAAGTCCACGAAAAAGCATTTATATAAGCATAAAAAATTAATAGTTACCATTTCTTTCACCACATTATGTCTTCTTATTTTTTTGAAAAGTCTTGGTGGCTTGAAGCATCTTAGTAAAGCCTTTAAATGTTTTTTCTGCTCAGCCTTTGTCCTATGAGTCAGCCAGACTGTTTTTTTATTAAAACGGTGATAAGAAGCCAAGGTTCCAGTTTGTAGTTCTCTGCAATGTACACAGAGGCTGTTTTTGGTTAAAGTGAGATAAATGTTTTTATGATGTCCAAATGAATATTGATTAAAAATGACTGATATGGTACGCTAAAAAGTTAACCACCTTCAGAAAGATGAGATTTTAAACTGTAAAGTAGGTGGTGGACATTAAGGTTAAAGGTTACATTTAAATAAGTCAGACAGAGAACTAAATTCATTTAAACTCTGCTGGCTGTAAACAAGCAGCTGGTGTTAAGTAAAGCAGATAGTTTGGAGTTTGAAATGTTTGTTGCATAGAAAATTATTTATTAATAAAATTTATCTAAATATTCTTAATAAATACTGAGTAAAAGCATTTTCTCTAAAAACAATGGACCAACAAAAGAGTCACTGAGCTAGCATTGTCTTCAACATTTTTAGAGTCATTAGGCTGCCAATCATTTCTAATCAGTAAGCAACTAACTTCTGCATCATGCACTAAGTAAAACAAACATCTATATGGAGTCCTGCTGTGGCCTCCTTTTTGTGTGTTCACTGACGGGAAAAATGTCCGATTTTTGGGTGTTGACCATCTAATTTGCTGGTCAGGGTTGAAAATCATCCACTTCCTATCACAAGCTGATCCATCTCTATCACAAATGCCATCTTGGTGATCACACCAAAAGTTCTGATTGCCAACATATTTGGGAACCACTTTCAGTATCTGTAATATGTTAATCTTCAATTTTAGCATCTTTCTTGTTGAAATGTTCTACTTTCTTTTTATCATCAGTTGCATTCTAAAAAATATGTATGTAAGCTGATGTCACTTTGCATTTCAGCTGGTGATGAGCAACCTGCAGTCTATTTTGGAGAATGTGGACACACCAGAGTTGCTTTGTCAGAGTGTGAAGTGTATTCTCCAGGTGTCTCGCTGCTACCCTCATGTCTTCAGCACCAACTTCAGGGTAAGTGTTTCATCAGGTAGTGTTTCATCAGTGAGACATGAAAGTCACCGAAAATCAGTGAAAACATCTTGGCTAGTGCTGATCTGTCTTTTTTTTTCCTTGTCCTGTTATGGCATTTCAGGCATACCATGTAGAGATAATGGCTGCCTAAGTGTGCCAGAACAGATTGGCTGTACAAAAAGGATATCTCAAGATGAAAACCTAACTGCATGATATGTCCTCTTTCTCCACAGGACACCGTGGACATTTTGGTGGGCTGGCACATTGACCACACACAAAAGCAGTCACTCACCCAGCAAGTTTCAGGTCAGTTTGAATTATTATTGACACTAAGGGGCTGTTCAGAGTTGTAACAAAAGCATTTTAAATCCATTTGGATGATTTGACTGCAAGTGGTCAGCTCTGAAATTCATACCTTGCAGTAACTATGTAAACAAATTGTGATCAGATGCTGTATGCAAATACACACACTGACATTATGACATGACATCAGCAGGGCTGCTGTTTCTGTAAAAATGACAATACATCCAGACATCTGAAGTGTGTTATTGTGACAGTTCAGAGCCATTTGAATCATACATTCGGAGAGTTGGCTCTTGATGAGCTTAATTCCTTAACAGATGGGATGTTAGATAAATGGAGGCATCAGTGTCTTCACAGATTTTACCATCACAGTGATGGTGTGCTGACAGCTGTCAGCTGCTTTAGTTTCACTGTGAATATCCCATCAGTGCTGTGTTTAAATATAATGACACTGTTCTGTGATTACCAGCACATTCTAGTTTACAGGGACCACAGCAGGTCCAAAAACAATCAGAACAAATTCACCCATACAGCATTTTGTTGGATTTTGTATAATAAAATCCCAACAAAATGGACATTTACACTGAGAAGGCTTATGATAAAGGATTCATAAAACTTTTAGCTAAAAAAACTAACAAAAACGAAAAGCAACCAACTTATTTTCAGAATATTCACAGGAAACGCTGTTTTTTTTTATCTGAAGTCAGCCAACAGCTTAGAAGAAGAGAAAAATCAAAGTTAAAATTGTTGTTTTAACTGTCAGTGCTGACAGTAAAATGCAAAATTCATAAAAAATGAAGAATTTCTCCAAGAAATCTGAAAAAAAAATCACAGATGACTTACTCTTGCTCAGGTGTGAACCTAAATTTTTACAAATTATTTGAGTTGGGAAAAAAAGTGCTTACAAACATTTGGAATTCTCAAACATGCAAATAATTTTACTGATCCAAGAGCAAAATTTTAATCCTTCGCAGGAATAGTCTAAAGAAGAGGCCTGCTGATTTTTGTGGTGATTAATATAACAGTTGTAGAGATAAAATATTTAGCCATTTTCCAATTGTGTTTTGTTTGAACTAAAATCACAACGGTTCTTTGCTCATAGGCCACACTCATCTTCGCCAGTCATTGAAACAAATCAGTGTCCTTCTCAACATGTCTTTGATTTGGTTTTCATTCAGTTTGGTCCAAATCCTAGCTGCCATGTCCTCATTGTAAGGAGGAGCCATTGTAGAATTGCCCTGTATGGGATTTTAAATTTACAGTTTAGCCAAAAAATAACTTGTTTGTCAGAAAATTCTGAAAATATTCACTGATGACTGCCTAAGTGTTGTATACATGCACAATTTAAAAAAAATGATTACAATTTTTAAAACATATATTTTATTGCTTGTATTGCATTTAATTGAAAAAAATATTGCTAATAATTTTCATCATAAACCTACTTTAACATCCAGTGGACATGCACATGATGTAGGCTAGTCTACTGCCGTCATGTTGCTTACCAAACCTGCTTTGATTGAACACAGTACTTACATGTTTTTTCTGTCAATTAAAAACTGGACTTAATACATGTCCATCGATATACTTCAGAACTATACCAGCTGAGATTGTTCTCAGACAGTCTGAGAGGAGACACTGAAACAGGAAGCAAAAGCAGGCTAGGTTGTGCTGCCCCACATCAACCCGCAGTCTAGGTGTCTTTCTGACAAACATCAGCTCACTTGTTAAGAAGCTGGACGATATACAGCTACAGATCTCCAACTACCAGAGGAATAAATGCACCATTGTGCTAACAAAGACCTGGCTAAACAAAAACATTCAATGCATAGCCTGCAGGTTGCATCACGTTTCAAACTGACCATACATCGGAGTCTGGCAAGAAACTGAGCGGGGAGTATGCAACAGTGACCAGACAAGCTATCTTTTTGTTATTATGGGGGATATTAGTCATTCCATTCTTAAGACTGTTTTACTCAAGTTTTATAAAAGCATCAGTGGAAATAGGACACTGAATCAGGTGTATACCAATATCCCTGCAGCCTACAAGACCCACCTGTGTCCTCATGTGGGTCAGTCCAGTCACTTCTCGTTGGTTTTGATGCCAGTATACAAAACCTCTGGCCAGAGGATGCTACAGCGTCATTACAGGACTGCTTTGGGGACACCATGTGAGAGCTATTCAAAGATTCCAACTTAGAGCAATATATGTCAACAGTGTTATCATACATCAAATTCTGCATTTCCATGGTAACAAGAGAGAAAAGTGTTTCCAAGGCAGAAGCCGTGGTTCAGTAGCGATGTACAGGCACTGCTATCCTTGGATCTAAAAAAAACAACATACCTACAGGAAAGCCGTGGTTGCTCCGCGCAAAGACATCAAAACTGCTAAAATGCAGTATGAGGAGCAAGTTAAGAACAACTTAAGAGAAAATAGTAGTTCAGACGTGGTGTGGCATTAGGGTAATAATGGATTACAAACAACACCATACTATTCATGTGACTGATTCCTGTTTGCCAGATCAGCTTAACTTCTTTGCTCACTTTGAGGTCATCTCGAATGAAAGCCCAGCCTTCATCACATACCCAGCATCTTAGTGTGTCCAGTCTGTCACACTCCAGTCCTATCAGGTGAAGCAACTTCTGAGTAGGATTTAAACTAAAAAGCCATCAGAGCCCAATGGGGTCCCCAGTTAGGTCCTAAAGGAATGTGCCAACCAGCTTGCGGATGTGCTCACTAACATATTTAACATTTCTCTCTAACAAGTCACTATTCCTACTTGTCTTAAAACAGAGCCATCATTACAGTGTCGAAGTCCTCAGCACCAAAAGGCCCAGGGGTCTCATTTAAAAGAGACTGCATACGATTCATACGAAAAGTGTGCATATGCCCAAAAGGCGAAAATGGTGTACGCCAAAAAAATTCAGGTTTATAAAACTGTGCGTGCGTACACCCACAAGCAATTTTGCGTTATAAATCACATCTGTACCTTAAAGTTTGCATACAAGGTCTGACGTCAAGTTCTGCCCTCCACACACCCACGTTCAACCATAAATGGTCAATGCAAAGTACCTCATGAATGTGAAGGTGTATTCAAATGAGCCAGCTGATCAATGTTATTTCATGGTTACCAATGGCAACCACGGAGAAAATAGTGAAGAAACTAAATTTCACTGAGGCAGAAATTGATGTGCTGGTGAATGAGCTGGAAAACAGAAAAAATATCATTTTTAGGAGCCACAGTAGTGGCGTTACAAACAAAAAGAAACATTGTGAGTGGCAGCACGTCGTTCCCACTGTTAATTCAGTGAGTTGGACAGAGTGAACCATGGCTAAGGTGGAGGAAAAAGTGGTAGGATTTTGGAGTGGAGGCAAAAAAGCGACTAACCGGCCACTGCCAGAGCCTGTCAGCCAGAGGTGGGGGTAATGGCATACCTGAACTGATACCTTTTGAAAGAAGGATGGCAGGTGTTGTGCTGAAAACTGATGGTCTGCTAAAAAAACTCCCCGCGAGGGAGCGTGCACGGATGTGAGAGCGGTATTAAAGTGCACCTCCTCTGCGCTCTGGGGGTTTGGAAAGGAGGTTAGGAGGCAGCGCCTGAAGGGGTAGCCACTGTCCCCTCATGTGTTAATCTGTGGTACACATCAGAAGAGCAATGTGATGGGGAGAAAACGTATGGCTCACCAGCAGAAGAATAAACAATACTGATGTTTTGAAAGCCTATGATAAAGTCGATCTAAGATTAAAATTTGAATATGGAGTGACATTAAATATCTGAGAGGAATCATGATGCAGTGTGGCTTCAATTTCCCACTTCACCATCTGTGTCACCAGTTTCCTCTGTCTCCAAAACAAGCGTATATGGTACGCATGGCTTTGAGTTTGCATGAGGGACCGCACATTTTCCCGTCAAGTTTGTTTTATAGATCACAAATTTTGCGTGGAAAGTGACGTACGCAAATTTCAGGCCCCGTTTTGTGCGTACGCCAGTTTTATAATTGAGACCCCAGATGACTACCGACCAGTGGTTTTAACTCCAGTCATAATTAAATGTTTCCAGAGACTGATAATGGACCATATTAAACCCTGCATTTCTTCTGATCTGGACCAATATCAGTTTGCATTAAAAACCAATAGATCCACAGAAGATGCAGTTTTGCTGGCTCTACATACAGCTCTCAATTATTTGTAGCATCTCAACACCTGCATCCAGATTTTATTTGTTGATTTTAGCTCAGCTTTTAATTCTATAATTCTAAAAAAAACTGTTTATAAAACTACTGACACTGGGGATGGGAACTAACTTGATTAAAGATTCCTTGTTTACTCATGACTGCATCGCTACTCACAGTTCCAACACTTTGTTCAAGTTTGCAGATGATACAACCCTCTTGAGACTGATCACTAATAACAATGAGAAAGTCCATTCACTGTCAGACTGGTGCAAGAACAATGACTTGATCCTGAACACAAAACAAACAATCAAAAGAAAAAAAAAACTGATGAAAGAATTGTCATGGATTTAAGGGAAAACGAGGATAAACCAGCCAGCTTTAATGATGAGGAGGTGGAGAGGGTTACAAGTTTCAAGTTTCCCATCTAAAAAAGAAGACTAACAAAGGCTGTTCTTTTTGAGGACTCTTCAAGTACTACAGGATTTCCAAAGAGCTGCTCATGAACTTCTTCTGCTGTCATAGAATCCCCCATGACATACTGCTGTACAGTGTCGTATTCCACTTCCACTTCCACTGTTACAGACAGGAAGAGTCTGCAGCGAGTGGTGTTAACTCAGCACAGCAAATCATCAGATCTCCTCTCCCAAGGCTAGTGGATATCCAGTCATCTTGTCTGAAGAGTTGCACAAGGAATATTTTAAGGGACCTAACTGATGCAGGATAGGCATTGTTTTTTAATCTCCCTTCAAGCTCCTCAGCTATTACATGCCCTGTCTGTGATGTGTAGACTGCCCTGGTATGCAGGATGTTCTCCTTCATGGTACCCTCTCTCACAAAGTGAACTGAAACAGTCAAGTAATGGTCTTGTGCCACACTGGTCCACCCATCCGCAGTCACAGCCACGTCTCTGACGTCTTGCAATTCTCTCTTGACATTTCCCTTCTCTACTGCATACCATGCCGGTATGAGTGTATTTGACAGCATGTCTCTGCTGGGGGACTGATATCTGGGGTTTAGGGCTCTTATCATCTCCCTAATTGACATTAGAACACAAAACATCTACAATAACATGGTTGTGTTATTACTCCTCAAAAACTAGAGATAAAGGCTTAACTGGTCAACAATATCCTTTACAGCTTACTTACTTCCACCATGGAGCCCCCACTGTAGAAAAAGGTAGCTAACCTTTAACAACAAAGTTTGTGACTGCCCCGTGGCACTCATCTTGTTTTTCTTTTGTCATTTTTCCTTTTTCTGCAAGTGTGAATGGATTTACACTGACTGGCCTTGTCCTCCTCACATCAGGGTCAGAGGCTACTGTGAGGAGAACAAACATAACAGTGAACATTAGGTGAGCTGTTTAACCAGCCAACCGAATGGATGAGGATACATTTTTACAAGCTAAGCTTTATCTTTAGTTAGCTTTTGATTTAGCTAGCTACATAGCCATAAAATAAAGCTACACACTAATATCTTAAAAATAGCTTTACATGGATCCTGGTCCCGCGCAATACACAGTAACGTCAACAAACGTAAACTTACCGGTTGAAATCCCAGACACAGCACCGTGCTCGATGCTCTCGGATGAAGCGGAGTCCGGTGTTGATTTTGAATCAAGCCGCTCAGGTTCTGTAACGCCCACAGGCTGACTTAAATGCTGAAAGGAGAATGGCTGCAGTCCGCTCTTCTTGCAGTCAAACATGGAGCAACTGTCCGCTCTTAAATTGATTCCGTGCACAGTCAGGTGCTTCATCAAATTAGTTGTGTTGCCAGCCTTAGCAAAAATGTCTTTTTGCATATATTGCATCGCGCACTATTGGCATCAATCTTTATAAAATGGAGCCACACTTTTGATCTCAGCAGGATTTTTTTTAAGTGGTTCGAAGACACGCAACTACTTACACAAACACATGCAAACCCCTGTATGTGGGTGTAACTGCCTATGTATTTTTCCTGTGTGCCGCAACCATGTGTAACGTTACAGCCAATCACCAAAACTTGGCACCGGAAGACGAGGCATATTTTGATAGTCAGTACTACCAAAGCGTTTTGGTTGGTACCATAAAAGTAAGTCCAGTACCCAGCCCTAGTGTTAGGATCCTCAAAGCGGGCGTAGAACCCGTTGAGTGCATCTGGCAATGAGGGGTCCTTTGGGTATTGTGCATCCCTGATGTTGTAGTCCGTGATGCACTTGATGCCCTTCCACATGCTCCAGGGTTGTTAGTAGGGAAGTAATCTTGAATTTTCTGGGCGTATGTGGCTTTGGCCAACCCAATGCCTGCAGTCAGTTCTTTTCTCGCTTCTCTGAGTGCTGATGCCTCACCTGTCCTGAACACAGCGTCCCTAGCTTTTAGCTCTCACCTCACCATTCAGCCAGGGTTTCTGGTTCAGATGGAGATGTGGTCGGAGAGACCAAGATGGGGTGAGGAAGAGCTCTGTATGCACCGTGAATGTTAGTGTACACACAGTCTAGAGCCGGGGTCTCCAATCTCGGTCCTCGAGGGCCACTATCCTGCATGTTTTACTTGTTTCCCTGCTCCAACACACCTGATTCAGTGGTTTAATTACCTCTTCATGTTCTGCAGAAGCCTGCTAATCACCCATTGATTCAAATCAGGTGTGTTGGTGCAGAGAAACAAGTAAAACGTGCTGGATGGTGGCCCTCAAAGACCAGGAATGGAGACCACTGGTCTAGAGTGTTGTCTCCCCATGTGGGAAAGATGATATGTTGGTAAAAACTGGGCAGTGTCTGTCAGTTTTATCTGATTAAAGTCCCTTGCAACCACGTAAAACACCTCCAGGTGCTTTATCTGCAGTGAGCTAATGATGTCATACAGCTCTTTTCAAGCTTCGTTTGCATTAGCACCCGGTGGAATGTAAACAATGGTGACGAACACCGCAGTAAACTCCCGTGGCAGATAGTACTGCCGACATTTCACAAGTCATGAGTTCTCGCCTCAGAGCAGGAGCTTTTTGCCAGTCCACAGTTTGTACACCAACCTTCATTCATGTACATACAGAGTCCTCCTCCCCGTCTTTTCCCCCGGTCAGTGGTCGTGGTCCGCTTGGAACAGCTGATGGCCGTTGATTGGGTAGGCTGAGATGGGCATGTTGTTGTTAAACCAGGTTTCTGTTAGACAAAAAACAGCACAGTTCTTCATCTCTGTAGAGACTCTCAGCCTCAGACGTAACAAGTCCACTTTGTTATTGAGTGAGCGGACATTGGCCAGAAAGTGAGTCAGAATCGGTGGTCTTATAGCCTTTAACTTGGCCAACGCGCCCACCCACTTTCCCCTCTTCTGTTTTCGGGCACAACGTTTCCTTTTGATCATTGCTCCCCGCATTCTGCTGCGCCAGTCTGTTGTCCTCAGGAGCCGCTGTCTGCCGAGTGCAGATTTCAGCATTGGTGATGTACTAATAACCAAACTGTCTCTGATGACCATCAGTTCGGTTGAGCTGTACTTCAATTTAGCACTGAACTAATGCCTAAATCTGCATCATAGCTATTAAATTAATTAAAATAAGGCTTAATCCTAGGAGCTTGAGAAGCTGCTGCACCTCTGTTCACCGCAATAGCAACACAACATAGCAACACTTAAAGAACATTTATCAAAAACTTGTATGAACATGACAGTCCAATGGTTTTCCTGTCTGTGTCATTAGTCTCCTCCTTTGTGTTTAGGTTGGTTACAGAGTCTGGAACAGTTCTGGGTGGCAGATCTGACCTTCTCCACCACGCTGCTGGGGCAGTTCTTGGAAGATATGGAGGCATATGCAGAGGTGACCTCAGCCATTCTGTAAAACTATTTCAATTCTTGTTGTATTGCAGGCTTTCCAGATTTATCAAAACGTCCAGCAAAACTGAAACAATCAAATATCTTGATGGGATTTTGACACAAATTTTCTAAAGAGTATTAAGAATTTTCAGTGTATGTCTTTTTGACCTGATAATGGATTTTTTATGACTTTACTGAGTGTTCTGTTTAGGATCTGAGTCATGTGATGTCAGGTGAAGTGTTGGATGAAGACATCCCTCCACCCTCAGTGTCACTGCCCAAATTAGCAGCTCTGTTAAGAGTTTTCAGTACAGTGGTCCGCAGCATTGGAGAGCGATTCAGCCCTTTAAGAGGACCACCCATCACTGAAGTCTACGTCACTGATGTAAGATCCACACCTAAGAGAACCTGCTTAATGACTATTATTAGATAGGTTGCAAAGTAGATCCTTTGTCTCACTGAGGAGGAGTACTAATGTATTTGATTGTAAAGGAATCTCCTATGGGCTCACAATCAACATGTTGACAGACACTGTTGTTCCCTGAAGGAGAGGAATGAGCTACAACACAAAGTAAGGGATATCACCCCCTTACATGTCCTGGCTCAAGACATCTCCAACCTGCCTTCAGGCATATGACTTGATGACAACAAATGACAGGCTCTGCTTACACTTATTTATGTTTGTTAACACCTTCATTCTTCAGTTTGATAGGAGCTCTTCACCGAGCCCAGCTGTGCAGTGGGGCAGCCAGATGTTGTACCTCGTTCCTCTCCTTCAAACTGAATAGGAGTCACATACACAACACTACAATCCCTTTCACTCTGTACAACACGTGAAGTATGGGACATTTATAAACGTCATGCAAATCAGCCATCAAACCTGGGTTAAATACAGCAGACTAGTGTGGCACCTTAGACCCCATCCTAAAGAATAGTGTGAATAGTTCACATTTTATTTACAATAGTTAAGATCAAGACATTTTTTTATTGTTAACAGAAATATTGAGATAATTTTTAAATTTAACACCAAGATGTCAGCAGGTTATTTTAAAATAGTGATTAAAAAAAACAGAGTGTAGAGGATATTATGGACATAATTCACCATGACAAACTTGTTTAAACAGCACTGTAGGCAGTTCTTTACATAAATATGTGCTGTTCGCTGGGATCTGAGGTTTACCATTTAGGAGAATGTTTGTTTGGCCGCCTGTTACTTTAGAGATGAGGTGTGGTAGACATGCCATGACCGACTGTGATGTTTGTCCCCCCCCCCCCAAAAAAAAGTACAGTCAACAAGCAGTTTTTTTTAAATGATCGTAAAACTTTAGGAGGAGCAAAAAATGCTCTGTCTGTTATCTTGTTTTTGGATATTTACACCATAATGAAAGAAAAATTTAGTAGATTGACTTTTAAACATCATGGTATACCATGAAACTAGTAACTGACCACTGCCTACAGCTCATTCTGCTAGTTTTTGCTCATAGATGTTCCTGACTTACTTTAAAAAGGATTAAAGGACAGGTTTATAAATTATGCTTAAGTAAGGTATTCCAAGCCTGATTTTACTAAAATGATAATTTGTTATTACACACTAGTGATTGCAAAATTGTAGTTAAATCACTCTGTTTTGTGTCCGAAGGTTCTAAACCGAGTTCTGGCTTGTGTGACAGCCGCAAAGCAAGTCCAGTTCTCAGAGGTGGTTCTGACAGCGGGGAATGAGTGTGTTGGGGTGTTGCTCGCAAGCGTGGAGCCCTGTGGTCAGCTGATGGAAGCTGTCCTTGCCTATGGCCTGGACCAACTAGACTGCTGCCAGACCTGCGGCTCTGATTACAGTCTCGCAGTGCTCAGTCTTCTCACTTTGGTATGATCACTTTTAGGGTTCATATTGTGCCAGCAGACTTCTTTCTTTACCATTCTGTAGTGTCTCTCACCTTGAACTGAAAGTGTGTCGTGTTTATTTAGTTAAACACCCCCACCCCGGCACCTACATTTGACAAACTAGTAAAAGACAAACGTGTTAAAAACAAAACAAAACATGTAGCAGATGTGTGTACACATGTATGTATGTGTTTTACTGCTTTGATCAGTCCTGTGTAAAAGATTTTGTTGAAGTTCTCGATGTCTTTTCAGATTGTGGATCAAGTAAACACAAAGCTGCCCGTGTCTTTTGTTGACAAGCTGCTGGCGCCTGACTCCCAGCTTCTGAATCTACGCTTCCATCCAGAGAAGGAGGTGTGTTTTTTATTAGAACATAAGATTAAAAGTGTGGAAGTTTGTTAGATTTTCTAAATATATTTTACTATGGGATAGACATTTCAACTAGAGGTAATACCCAAAGGTTAAAATCACAAGCATTAATCTGCTGCTGTATAACAGCCTCTACTTGACATTAGTCTATTAAAAAACAGTCATTAAGATTTTTTTTAATTCTGAAGTGTTAACTACTGCTATCTAGTTTTTGTGTTCTATGCTTTTCATATTGTTTGAAGCATACAGATAATGAAGTATTATTATTTCAGTAAAGATTAATCTCACTCAGATAATATTCTGATATCATATGCATTTTTGACAAGATGTCCCTGAAAAGTTTAAAGGTAATTCGTGAATATGGCTTTTAGCTTTTAATTCACTTTTATCAAAGTTAATTTGGTCTTTATGCACTAAGTCTAAGGTAAAAATGTGTCTTCATGTGAAAAATGTACTCAGATATTTGTGTACTTGAATCTTGAAAATTGTGGACTTTGAAACCTAGATTGTCAGGGTTTCCCCCAGAAAAGGCTAAGCCCGGTGGTGGGTGGCCGTTCGCCGGCCGATCGCTGGCCGATCGCTGGCCGATCGCTGGCCGATCGCTGGCCAACTGATTTAGTAAAAAAAAGATTAAAGTTGACAGAAAGCTGAAATATGGCTATTTATTATGTGATATGTGTGCCAAATATTTATACAACTACAGTTTTACAAAAAGGCACTTTTGAAAGACTTTTTTAAACAAAAATACAATTAAAATAAATACTAATTGTTTGCACCTAATTTGAATCCTAATTTAAGTGACATTTACAAACAAATTAAATGAACATAAATGAAAAAGTGCAAACAAAGCACCAACACACGTCTCACTTCCAGGCCAAAGAATAACAACAGAGAACTCTGAGAAACAGACAGATGCTGTACTGTACTGTGCTTTTTGTGGCACAGGCTGCATGTTGGATCACTACATGGAACAACAAAACATCTAATGCTGAATTTAATAGCATCATTTTACTGGTAAACAAGGATAAATTAGCACGTCTCATATTAATATTTTCACTACAAAACATGCTTACCATATTCGGTCTTGTAAAGCCACCCTCTGAATTTCTGCTCAACTAACCATTGTGGTCCATAAACACTCCTTTTTATTGGCTGCAGCAGCAATATCCTTCTGTGAGTTTTGAGCCGTTTGATTATCTCTGTGCTCTCATAGAGGGATCATATAAATGCTGATACAGGTGAACCAGCTCCACTAGGGCAGCAAAATCTGCCAGGCTTATAACACACTGGGGCAAACCCTGGTCTAATTATAATGTCTTGATGAATTTAACTACAGCAGCTACAGTACAGTCCATACTACTTTGCTGATACTCTTGAAGTGGCAGCAAGATTACCTTTAACAAAAATTTTTCGACATTTGAAAATCAATTCAAAATTTCACTTGACATGCATCTAAAAACAGATTTTACCTCACACACACACCTATAGGATATTAAGATGTGTTTTGAAACTGGTTCTCAGCTGGTCTGGCTTTAGGAGCCATCATCATTCCTAATAACAAGTTGTGACCTCAAAAGAAGTTCAGTTTCTCAAATTTATTGAACGAAAGATGATGCTGTCTGAACCTGAGTTGGAATCGAATATCCCAGTATTGCCAACACACACATACAAAAAACAAGTTTAACGAAAAACTAAAACGAGCAGCAAGTGGCAGTCTTAGACAGGAAGTATTCATTTTTTTTAAATACTCAATGCTTTCCCACACATTTCCTCTATGTAATAGAAAACGTTCAACTTCTGAGTAGTAATTTCAAAAAGACTCAAAATGTAGCTTAAGATTAACCCATTAAAATGTATAACAAACAGTGTCTTATTAAAATGATTTAATTACCTATTCAAACAATAACCATAAGGCTGACACAACCAGAGTGTTGGATTTTTTTCTTCAGGATTTTTTGCCCAGGTAGGCCCGTAACCCACTGAAAAAGGGTCCACAACCCACTAATTGAGAATCGCTGCTTTAAAGGGCAGAGCAAAGCCCTATACTTTGTTGGACCAGTGTCATTTTTAATTAAGAAAAACAAGCCCAGATCTAAAACTACTTTAAATGGTAAAGTATCAAGTACATGGTGGTTTGGTCAGGGAGTGGCTAAATATGGTACTGTTTGAGTTTGGGTTCGTAGAAATGAAGGTATCTGGATCTACATGTACATTTGTAAATATGTTTTTATAGAGTGCACATGTTAGAAAGAATTTATCTAAAGATCTTCTTTGCATTGTTTCTGTGTATTGCACAGGTGATGTCCGCTGTACATGGTGTATATCATGCACTGCTGAGCCTCAAAAACATTCCCACACTGGAGGCAGCTTATAAAATAGTTTTAGGTGAAATGGCATGTGCTCTTTCCAGCCTGATTGGGAACTTAGAGCCTAGTGGTAGAACCCCAGCTCCTGGTAGTCCCTGTGCCAATATTCAGCACCCTGCTTTTGCATCTCTTACCCTTCCTGTGGAAAAGGCCGAGTTCATCCTCATCTTCAACCTCAGCACTCTTACCACCATCGGAAACACCAAGAATTCTCTCATTGGGGTGAGCCATTGTGTTTTTACCTGGACTGTTTTATACCAATTGATAACACTTTTGATTTACAGTGAAGACCTAGCATTCCTTGAAGGAATGCCTTTCATCTTTCAGGCAAGCGGTGTAAACTAAGATCATCTTGTGTTGGGATATGGAGTTATAGCTGTTTTTGTCAAACCTTGAAAATAAACTATGCATTATATATTATACGTAATTTTATGTGATACTGCACGATATTACCCTCAGCAGTATGTGTTATAAATGACTCTCCACTACTACCGCAGTTTTAGTATTTGTAAAAGTGAGTTATAGCCATTTTGTATTGGCTAAAGTCGATTAGCTCTGGCGTCAATCTTGAATTGGATTGACTCCAAAACTTAATTAGTTCTAGAGATACATCTGTTTAATACTTTATAGGTTTCTTTCAGATCTGTCCATTGGTTCATAAAATACAGATGCAGATGAATTTGTTGGTAACCTTCCACAATTCTATTATGATTCAAAATGTGACTGATGTTGCAATCAGAAAGTGACATCCTTTGCCTTTGGAGTTCAGCTTAAATCATTTTTAATGGTTTCCTTGGCTTTTTTCAACCATCCTCATTATGTATCTGATGAATCTGGGATTACATGTTTTTGGCTACAGTCCCATGAACCTTGCTCTTTTTATGATCTTGTCAGCTGTGGTCAGAGGAACATGAAGCTGCTTAGAGATGGTCTTCTAGCCTTTACCTTTACCATGGGTATCTTCTCCCTGGGCTCCTCAGGCCTTTGCTTTCTCTGCTCCAACCAAACCAAACTACCCAGAGGCTGTTTAGTTCCCTTTAAATAGGCTGATGATGAAAGGCCAAACATTTAGTTTTAAACATAACCGTAATGCAAAAAGTAATAGTCTCTTAAAGGGGAACGGCAAATCTGTCCGAACTGTTTTAGCAGATCTTTGTAAAACACACAACAAATCATTTATTTTCACAATAGATTTTACTCTATCACAAGCTAAAGACATGCATATACAGTATATATTAGACAGTTGTTTTAGCTGAATTACTTTTTATGAGAAATTAATTTGTTGAGCTGTAAGGGAACCAACTCATTTCTCTGGGTCTGTGTATTTCATTTGGCCTTAGCCAAAATTTACTTAAACAAGCTTAGAACAAAAGGTCTCAATTCACCTACAGAAATGTTTTCACTTACATGACATTTCTAAGTCTGTATGTAAGCCAATACATTTACAAATGTGTTTTCATCTAGATGTGGGCACTGTCTCCTACGGTCTTCACTCTTCTGAGTAACAATCTGATGCTGGTTCACGCAGAGCTGGCTGTCTACTACCCGACCATCCAGTACGCCGTCCTGTACTCCCTGTTTTCACACTGCACCAGGTAATATGCTCATATTTCAATCAACTACAGCGTTAGAATTTCACACACCTGGGAACTTTGTTCACATGAAAATGAAATTGGAACAAACATTTTGATTGTTCAAATCTATTCGAGTAAAACAATTTGGGGTTTTTAGTCACAATACAGCAGTTTTGTCATAAATTCCTAAATGGCTCTAAAGCAGTGAATCACAATATCTGTTTAACTATTGCTACAAAATGCCCTTTGAACACTTCTTACTGAATGCTTCTTATCCACTGACTGATCAAGCTGTTAAAAGCCTACGGTTTTACATCAGAAACCAAGTGTTTCAGAGTGTAGGTTGAACTTAGTTCTCCATTAAAATTTCTTCATTTCAGATGGTTAAAATGAACGTTTTAGAGTTTAGTGAGAACCAATTTATGTGTTGTTTTATACGTTTTAACAAGCTTGTTCTTTTGTGTATTGGACTGGTTAACGTCCAGTCAACTTTGCCTCATTTGTGTTTGTTGCCCAATAAATAGCCATAAGTAGTTCTGCTGGAAGTAAAGAAATCTGGTAAGAGCTGTGCCGAAGCAGCTACTTGCCAAAATTCCAAAATGTCTTCTGTAAATACATGGATGTGCACTGAAAAGTGGGTCTACAAAGTATTGACTCAAAGGGGCTAAATACAACTGCTTTACAAGAAAAAAATTCAAATTCTGTATGAGTTCCTTTCCACTTTAGAAATGAGCTACTTTGTTTTACTTTATCACATGAAATCACAGTAAAATACTTTGAAACTTCTGGTTTTAATGTGGCAAAATTTGGAAAAGTTCAAGAGGTGTGACTTATTTTTCAAGGCACTTTATGGGTAAACATGTACAGTTAACATCAATCAACAAATTGTCTGAGCCACTAAGTGATTTTTTTGTCAGTTCCATCAATTTTGAATAATTCATAAAAATGACATGGAACAA
The DNA here is from genome assembly GCF_001649575.2 of Kryptolebias marmoratus. Lineage (NCBI taxonomy): Eukaryota > Metazoa > Chordata > Actinopteri > Cyprinodontiformes > Rivulidae > Kryptolebias > Kryptolebias marmoratus. The sequence goes on from NC_051441.1 coordinate 22,911,594, forward strand.
AACTAAAAATGTAGCTGCAGTCGTTTTTGCTGACATCAGTTTCAATCCTATAACCTTTTTTTTTTTCCCAGACATGATCATTTTATCTCATCCAGCTTGTCATCATCATCTCCCTCTCTGTTTGATGGTGCTGTGATCAGCACTGTTACCACGGCGACAAAGAAACATTTTAGCACATTGCTAAACCTCTTGGGAAGTCTGCTGTCAAAGGAGCACCTTTCCTCTGATGCCAGGTTTGCACACAAAGTGAAATGTATAAATCCTGTTTAAAAAAAAAAGTGGAACCACCACGTTTAGAAGATGTTTATTTGGTTGTTCTGATGGAAGTGATTGATCATAGATAGGACTCATAACTACCAGATGAAGGAACGTTTAAAGGAAATACATTTACCGTATTTTCCGGTCTATAAGGTGCACTTAAAAGCCTTCAATTTTCTTACAAAATGACAGTGCACCTTATAATTGGGAGCGCCTTATATATGTAAGAAGTTGTATTGTTTTAGTACGACTACAAAGCTGCACCGCTTGCAGTATTAAGGCTCAGTTAGAGTCACACAGGGCTCTGAGCACAGTGCGGACCTGAGCGAGTGGTGGAGGCGTTTATACTTGACTCTTATGTCGGTGCAGTATTCTTCTGTGAGTTTTGAACCGTTTGATTTCCTTTTTGATCTCTCACAGAGGGATCATATAAATGCTGATACAAGTGAACCAGCACCGCTAGAGCACTGAAATCGTCCATTTTGAATGTAGCGCAGCGCGCACGGTCCATGCAACATTACAAAAATTGGGAGGCAAGGATGCACCTTATATATGACAAAGGTTTGAAAATGGACCTTTCATTGACAGTGCCTCTTATAATCCAGTGCGCTCTATAGTGCAGAAAATACGGTTTGCACATTTCAAAATAAATGGTTAAGAGAGAGAGTGGGAGTGGTCATAGGGACCTGTTACTGCTGATGTGTGGCCCCAAACCCTGTCAGCTAAACCAGTTCAAGATGGTTATTCAGCACAGAGTATGGGGATTCTTTCCAGGAAGGTGGAACAAACATTTACAGCAAGTACAAGCAAAAACAGGAAAATTCTAAAATAGAAACTTAGTAAAGAAAATGTCAGTGTTAACACAAAACTGAAATTAGTGGAACGTGAAACAGGAAATGCACAACAGAAGAGGTGAGAGATAAAAAGACAAACAGGAGTCAGTGTCTGAGGAAACTGTATGGAATCACTGTATTATGTGTTTGTGTAACAGACAATAATGTTATTGTTTTAAAAAACTAGCATGAAATGATATTTTGTCTTCAGCGTTTGAATGAGTTAATTCAGTCTGCTTAACAAAGGTTTCTGACTACATTAAAGTAAAATGTGTCTTATTCATTTCCTTTCATGTGTTAGGAAACTTCTGCTGACCTGGGCTCAGGAAATTTCTTTGCTGATGATGAAATCAGAAACCTACAGCCCCCTGTTCTCCCTGCCCTCCTTTAGCAAGTTCTGCAGGGGCCTGCTACAGAACAGTAAGGGGAACATGTCATTCCAAAAACTGCTCATCTTGCTGATGGTTCTTAGGTTATTATAAAAAAGTTTAAAAATGTTTTCTTCCTTTTTTCTGCTTAGCTTTGCATGAAGATCAAAGTATTTGCCTTAAGACCTGCTATAGCTTACAAGCCCTCTCCACGTCTCTGTCCACAGAACTCCTTCAGAGGTAAGCCTCATGATTGTGTGAATGCTGCGATTGTTGTCCTGATTAGTTTCTTCCATACACTTTTTGGAATTAAGCTCTGCATACTTTGTGCTATTTTTATTATTTATATAACAAAATGTTCAGCACAATAGGAACAGTGTGCTATAACTTTTGTTTTTGTTTTTATCATTGTCAACATGTTTCACTTTAATTAAAATAGAATTCCCCATGGATATACATTAAGATCTCATTCACTTCGTAACATCTTTTCAAATGTGCTTCAGCATACTTTTCTATTTTTCTTATTACACTCCTTTTAGCTACCATTTAGCTACTTTTTGCTTTTACTGTAGCTAATATTCTGTTTATATTTATTTTTTAGTTTTTAGCTAGTCTTGTTAATTATTTGCTGCTGTTTTGTTGATTAGAGCTGTAGCATATGTTTTGCTACTTTTCACAACAGTTTTGACAATTTTAGTACCTCTCTTGCTTTTTTAACTTTAACAACTCAGTTTGAGCAAAATCTTTTAGCACTCAGCATTTATATTTTTATAGAGTAAAATCCTTACAGCTATTTGAACTTATTCTTCTTTGTTTTAATGTAGACAGAAAGTGCTGTAATGAGCATCTTATGACATGCGGCTCACTGGGTGTGTTCCAGGTGTGTGAACGTGTGCAGAGTTCAGCTGGTCCACTCAGCAGTGAAGGTCAGGCAGGCATATGCCAAACTACTCAGGACCATCCCCCTGGATGTGGCTTTGAGGTCAGTCTTTGTGGATTTATTTCAGTCACATGATTTGATGCTGTTTTAGACGTAATTCTACATCTCTGATTTTTGCTTGTTGACAGTAACCACAGTCAGTCTGAGATTAGAGAGATCTCTCTGGCCATTCGTCACCACATGAGCTGTGCACCGAGCAGCACCTTTCACCCTCAGGACTTCAGCGATCTCATCAGCTTCATCTTATACGGAGTCCTGCACCGTGGAGGGTACTGTTAGGCTCACAGAAGAATCACTAACCTTCTTGCCTTCTGTCTTCTCTTTTATGGTGTTTTTTATTTTTATCAACTGCCCTTTGGTGACGGGCAATACTATTTTTGTCCGTTTGTGTGTGTATTTGTCTGTTGTGTTAGTAAAATATTGCAATCAAACTTAGAAAGTAATCTTTGGATATAGATCCATCACTAATTGACGTTTGGAGTCAACCCGGTTCAAGATGGTCAGCACAGCTAATGAACCTTAAGAAACACAAATAATTTTAACTCGGTCATCTTTACAAATATTAACCTAAAATTTTGTACATTAGTACCTGAGATTCATCCACAACATATACTTATTATTATATAAATCTTTTTATTTGTTTTAGACATGTAATAACAACAATTAAACAAACCAAAACAAAATAACAGGTGCTAACATTACATATTTAGTAAAAAGGGAGGAGGAGAAGAGGAAGGGAAGAAGGGGGAGGGGGTGAAAGGACTATGTACTCATGAAGACTGTCTCAAAATACAAAAGAAATGGCTGCCAGG
>NC_051441.1:22914904-22921412 GCF_001649575.2 Kryptolebias marmoratus
GAGGACAGAGACAGGTGTCTGCTGGGTGAGGACAGACAGGTGTCCGCTGGGGGAGGACAGAGACAGGTGTCTGCTGGGTGAGGACAGAGACAGGTGTCTGCTGGGTGAGGACAGACAGGTGTCCGCTGGGTGAGGACAGAGACAGGTGTCTGTCAGGCTGTTACACACCTGCACATGTGGGCGGTCCTATCTTTGTGGGGACCATTGATAGCATGCCCATTTTTTCTCCTTGTTATTTTTCTGTCCTCCTGATAGGCTTTGTTTAAATGAGAACTGTGTCATTGTGAGGTCAGACAAATGATAAGGCTTGGATCTGTCTCATTCCTGGGATGTTGTACTTTACATTTATTTTCAAATAAATTGTGCAAAAAAACAAAAAGAAAAACAAACTAAACCAAGAAGCCCAGTCTTCATTTCTCACTGTTCTTTCTGCCAGGACATGCTAGAAGCAGTTTTGCCCTAAATTATATCCCAAGATCTCACCAGGTTTTTCCACATTAAACAAAAAACATTTTTAATCTCAAGAAAATATTTGATGCAGTCTACAATCCCTTCACAACTGCTTTACTTGAGGCTTTAATTGCACTGGATGCTGAAAAAGCATTTGACAAAGTGGAGTGGGATTATCACTTATCTAGCTTTAGAAAATTTGAATTTGGGGAAAAATCTATCTCATAGGTAAGATTATTATATAGAGCCCATCAAGCTGGATTAGAGCTACTTTGTTTGGTTAAATTAGGAGAAAAAAAAGGCTGACTTTGGCTAGTAAGGCTGGATCATTTGTCTCTTTCTGTTCTGTCAGAGGCTGTTCTGGCCTGAGAACTGCAGTGGTTTTTGTCTTTGTTTTTACTTATACTTGTCTGATTGGAGAGGTGAGGGGTGTTTGTTGTTGCTGACAGCCGTTTTAAAATGTAAAATTTAAATTTAAAAAACTGATTCATGAGATATTTTGGTACCTGCAGACACACAAAGACATGCACACACACTGTAGAAACACAAAGATAAAAACTTCACCTTTTGACAGTGGGCAATAATTTTCTTTAACAAGAATGTGCACCGTGAACATTATGAATAGGATGAGACTGACCACTTTGCTCTCGCCATGGCTGATAAATTCCTTCAGCTGTTTTATGGTGGCCAGCCTCCGGTCCCGATCATCCTCCCTGGAGACTCGACGCAGGAGATTGGCTAGTCGAGACTCCTCTGAGTGAGCCATTCCTCTGTCTGAACCACAGCATAACACACTCTCATTATGTGAACCAGTCCAGGGTCAGAAGGTTCAGCTTGAAACACTGGATCCCTACTTGTGATCACATGACAATAAGTATATTTGGAAATGTTCTTCTGTTAACAACCTAAACTGCACATTATTTCATACACAAGCATTTAAAGAATAAATGATACAGATAGATTTTAGCAAAGTCATTTTCACAGAAAACGCAGTATAAATGCTGAGTTAAGGTTGTGCAATTGGACAAATATATCAGTTTGAAGCAGTAATTAATGCTTTTAATCACACCCCATCTTGATGACTAGAACTCACTACATGTCAGTCTTAGTCAATCATAGCTTCAGAGCTGTAGGCTGTTCAGAACGCCACAGCTCACCTTCTGACAGCAAAGAAACATCACAAGCACATTAAACCCATACTGGTCTCTGCACCGGCTCTATGAAACGACTCTATAAAATAACCTGCCTTCACAAATCTGATTCACCCAGACTCAAATTTTAAATCTGCTCTTAAAACACTTGTTTACATTGGGCTTTAATCCTGGTTGAGCAAAAGATCATGAATTTTACTGTGATGGTTTTATTTGTTTTACTGTATTTTCCAGACTATAAAGGCGCACTAGAAAGCCTTCAATTTTCTCAAAAAATCTTATAATTGGGAGCGCCTTATATATGTAAGTTGTAATGTTACGACTTTGGTAAACTACAAAGTCGCTCCGCTTGCAGGATTAAGGCTCAGTTATAGTCCCGCAGGACTCCACGCACGGCGCGCAGACCTTAGTGAGCGGTAGAGGCGTTTATACTTGACGCGATCCGTGCGAAATTACAAAAATTGGGAGGTGCACGACGATGCACCTTATAGTCCATGGACCATTCACTGACAGAGCGTCTTATAATCCAGCGCACCCTATAGTGAGAAAATATGGTTTCTATTTTAATTGTTTTATTTTTTCTTTTATTTTAACGGTTTCTTGTGTAACTCATTTTAATCACTATCAATTTTATCTTTATTTATCTTAAAGTTTTCTGAAGCACTTCGTACAGCTTATGTTGGTAAAATCTTTGTCATTATTTTTCAGCTATTCCCTTTTCAGGCATTGCCACAGCAAGTCATACTCCTCAACCTAACTGTCTTCTGTGTCCTGAAGTTAGTCAAATATGCTGTAGAAATAAACTCTGACTTGACTGGAAAAATATCAACCAGTGGTGACTGGAGTCTATCAAGCAGTAGAGTTTTTAAAGGACAATAGTTCTGCTTTGTTTAACTTTTGCGATCAGCAGTCAGTGGCAGTGGCATAATAAAAAAATCAGTAACTGTCACTCTACTGTTGCTTAAAACAACTTATAAAAGGTAATTTAAAGACATTTTCCTGCAGGCTCCACTTTTAAAAACACCATGTGCTTCTTATTTTGAACCTGAAGTGTTTTCTTTTTGGGCACAAATTGGTTCCTTCCACAGTTGTAAGGAGAACAGAGATTGCCTGGTTCACGCCTCGTCAAAAAAAGACAACAAAACAAAACCACCAAGACATCTGTGCGAATATATTGGTAATCATTGGATATTGAACCATTGATGGCAAATGAAAAAAGTTTTGCAAACTTTAGTAAAGTCATTCAGCACTCAAGAGTCACACTGCATTTTCTCAGAATATGCTATTTCTCCAGGGAATCGTTTTCTGTTGGCTTTAATATTGTTTTTTATGCCTGTTTTAGCAATTAATGAAATAAATTTAATTTAAATTTAAAAAAAAAAACTTCTCCATCTAGACCTTATTAAGATTTCTAGTCCTGTCTGAATGCAGCAGTTGTTAATTTCATACAGTAGCTTACCCTGCGATTTCCTCATTTCCTTAGAAGATAAAGCACGAATTCCATGCTGAAAAGAAGTGCAATCCGTTGTCACATCATTGGGCCTCAACTCTTCCCCCAGCGACTTCCAAACAAATGTAGTATCACAGACACCTTGATCAACTTCATATCCACCTAAGGAACACAAAGATGTTGGATTTACCCTAAATCAGTCAGAGGATACAGATTCAGTCACTGAACTTACAGACAGATAAACCTTTCGCTCTTTAGTTCTGGAAAACTGACAAGATACAGTTAAACATTCTTCTGAAAGTATTTGTTTTAAGAAAAATCACATAAGTCAGTGGCAGCTGTGTAAAAAAAGAAAAAAAGAGGAAAAACAAACAATTATAAATCCAGTGTTGCTTAAAATAACTTTTTAATGGCTACAAATTTCAACATGGAGACTGATATCATTTTAAAGCAAACTGAGACATTAAGTTTAAATGCAAAAAATTAAAAAAAGAATAATAATTAAAATTAAAAAAAAATAAAAACCATGGCTTCACTATGCAGTTAAGACCAGTTTTTGTATGCAAGCTGCTCCACAGAGTTTTTACCCACTGATCAACAGAAACTCAGGTCAACTCTTGTTTGAATTATATTTAAACAAGTAAATAAACAATCAGCAAGCTGTCACAGTATTTCTGTGGACTTTACACAATTATTGAAGCAGTCTTCATCACTGGTGTGGTTTTTAGACTTTGACATGTTTTCTCTCAAAGGAGAGCAGGTGTCAAAATACCAAAATACAGCTGTAGCCAGCGAGACACACCTAAGACATCCACAACCAAAACTGAGATGGGTTTGAGACACCTGTGACAGTTCTGTGACTATTTTCAGAGAAAATTTGTTGAACAAAGTGTCAGAAATCGAGAAGCCCTGCAAACACTTCAAAACATTTAGGACTTGCTCACAAATACTGTTCCTCAACTCGTCACCAGCAGCTGCAGCTCAGTGAGATACTGGCTTTTAGGAACCTTTAACTCATGATAAAAACTCATTTCTAGGATTGCTTTATGTCATCTCACAATATCTCTAAAATCAGCCGTACCTCTTCCCAAGTGAACATCATTTTAACAAGAGTAATACTAACTTAGATGGTTTTCCTTAATAGTTCCTTTAAAGTTTTGCCAATATATCAAAATGCTACAGCAAAAGTAAAGAACCAAAAAAGACCTGAAGTGACTGACACTAGATGGAATTTAAAGCTGAACTGAAAAGTGTTTTCAAGCCAACATCAGTTGAAAGAAAATCATTAAATATGTTTATTGTAAAATTTTCAAAAAAGATATTACTGTTGGTTTTTAATACGGAACATTGAAAAAACCTCTCAGGTGTGATGTCCACTAAGCTGCTGAGGTTCAGCCATTCATCAGTGAGTGGATGAATACCAATACAATATAGTTCAGTTTGTTGGAATTAATTGTTTGAACCAGACAGAAAATACCACTGGAGTCATTTTTTGGCTTCCCGAAAGAAAAAAACCTTCCTCAGATTTGGATCCATAAACTTTGATGTGGGAATTACTATCAGAACTCAGGTTCGGACCACTTCAAAGAGAAGCACTGCTCCGACCCTCGTTACTGCAGTGGACTGGCTTCAGGCAAAAAAAAACAGGATCTTTTGCCAGCAGCTGTCCTAACTATTTTTAATTTTAAAAGAAAGGCAATTGGAGTGGAGGACATCTCCACAGAGAAGGAGACAAGAAACAGGAAGTTTTACTTCAAACGTGACATGAACACACGCCATCATTAAAAGGTCTGAGCTGCTGACAGCCTGAGATCAGTTTGTGATTCAGAGCAGTTTGTTATTCATGAAAAATATAGACAATCCATGTGTGAATAAACTAACCTCATAGTCTGAAACTGCCATTGATTAGTTAACTCTGGTGTGAGAGTTCATAAAAGTTACTCTCAAGCGCACTCACATTGTTTACAAGTTAGCATCCAGTTAGCTCGAACTTAGTCACATTAGCTTTCTCCTGCCGTTGTTATTGATTTTTAGTTTCGTGTGCTGATGTCATGTAATCTGGGGGTGATCGGTTTTCATCATTCCATGTTCCCAACACGGTTGTTATGTGCGTTGTTTTGTCGGCCATAATGGTCAGTGTGATCATTACAATCCAAATCTGAAAAGTTTTCATCAGATTACAGAGATCCGGCCGTTGGTTCAGGTTCATACTGGTATGTTTGTATATCCATTACTCCCGCAAAGTCTTCCAGCATTTCTTCGTATTCAAAAAGTTTCCACTACTAAACAGCCGGACAGTAACGGCGTTCTTGCCTGCCCGGGCACAGCGCTCTTCATAAACCCCGGACGAAACTCCGCCCTACAAATAACCCACTTCAGAAATTGTTGAATTAAACACTCAAAACAGTTTATTTAACTTTTAGGACGGAAAAAATGAGTCCCTGCAGCGTTGTGTGGATGTGTCTGACTAAATAACATACATGAAATGTCAAACTTTGGAGATTTGATTTCAGTTCAGCTTTAACTTACAGGATTGTTTTAAAGAAAATATTTACTAGTTTTGATTCAATGACTTTTTAACACCAGCTCCAAGCCTACTTTACATACACACACCATCAAAGACACAAAGGTTCCAGTTGAGTTACAAGATGCTTCAGACCTCACCCTCCTCCTGATGTGCATCTGCAACAGCGTAGGCATCACTTTGGACCGCTGGCTGTTCAGGGCACCTGGAGGGCAATATGTCATACAGTGGTCCTGAACCAAGTTCTGTGGACTGTACTTCGTCCTGACTGGATGATACCGTCTCAACTCTGATTATATTGACAGAATACACAAAAAAGAGAGAGAAAATAAATACATTTTTTTACATAAAACTTGACATTTTGTGTTTTCATTACCTGTACTGCTGTACTTAACACAAAAGGCACAGACATTTTTAAGAGTTTTAACATCTTAATTCACTGCTGGGTCTTGAATCTGTTTGTGATTAAACCTTAAGTTGAATCATGATTCAAAACTAGTTTGTTTACTATATCATCATACTGAACTGGTAGCTAAAGTGTTGCATAATGTATTTCCCTGCCCCGCCGCCAGGCTAAGCTCCGCTTGTTTATTGTAATATAAGTCATTTTTTATACATGTTTTTTTTCCACCCGCCCCCCATCGTGAGGTCACCGTGCATTGATCACTGCGGGTGCGGGCGTCAACAGTGATGCAATCACGCTGTCCCCGTCGCTGCTTGAAGTCCCCGTGCAGTGTTGTGTGGCGTGGTCGTGCACCTCCCAATTTTGCTAACTTTGTGCAGACCGTGCACGCGCCATGCTCCATTCAAAATGGAAGATTTTGCTGCCCTAGTGGAGCTGGTTCACCTGTATCAGCATTTATATGATCCCTCTATGAGAGCACAGAGATAATCAAACGGCTCAAAACTCACAGAAGGATATTGCTGCTGCAG
>NC_051441.1:22921512-22922377 GCF_001649575.2 Kryptolebias marmoratus
TCAGCATATCTTCAGCCGCTTTCAGCAAAATCATTCAGCAAAAAAAGCATTCACACTGCATTTTCGCAGGAAATGCAACTTCTCTAGTTTTTAAAGATTTGTCCTGTTTTTTGATGAAACTAAAATTCAATAGTTGTGGGCAGAGCTGAGAAGGTGTGTGTGTCAAGGTGGCCCACAAACCTGACTCCGTTACACCAGTTCTGTCAGGAGGAATGGGTCAAAATCCAGCAAACTATTCTGAGAATACCCAAAATGTTTGATTTAAGTCATACAGTTGGAAGGCAATGCTACAAACTACTAAGAAAATAGATGTGAACTTGTGACTTAAAAAAATAATTAAAAAGTTGCCTAAAAATGTATCTCATTATTTTGGCACTTAGCAAATAAAAATAATTTTAACTGACCTAAAACAGGCAAGGTTCAGTCTGATTTAATGTCACACAGTGAGGAAAAAATGATGTATCTTTTTATACGGTGTATGTAAACATCTGTTTTCAACTGTAGATGTAAGCTTTTAGAAGTAAAGGAATGAAATGGCCACATAGACCATGTATCATTACTTCACTATACACTGCCTGGCCAAAAAAAAAAGGTTACACACTCTAATATTTCGTTGGACTGCCTTTAGCTTTGATTACGGCACACATTCACTGTGGCATTGTTTCAATAAGCTTCTGCAATGTCACAAGATTTATTTCCATCCAGTGTTGCATTAATTTTTCACCAAGATCTTTCATTGATGATGGTAGAGTCTGACCTTCTCCAGCACATCCCAAAGATTCTCAATGGGGTTAAGGTCTGGACTCTGTGGTGGCCAATCCATGTGTGAAAATGATGTCTCTCACTCCCTGAACCACTCTTTCAC
>NC_051441.1:22922946-22943557 GCF_001649575.2 Kryptolebias marmoratus
GTTTTTCTTTGATTTGATTTCACCAAACATTTAAGTGATCTCAGATCACGATCATTCAGGATTTTTTTTCCAGCCACATTTCTTCCTCAAAGACAATTGGTCCCCACTATCCTTCCAGTTTTTAATAATGTGTTGGACCCAGTTTTAGTAGTTTCTGCAGTCTCCTTGGATGTTTTCTCTGCTTGATGCCAATGATTTGACCCTTCTCAAACAGACTGACATCTTTTCCACGACCACAGGATGTGTCTTTCAACATGGTTGTTTAAGAAATGAGAAGCAACTCATTGCTCCAGTTTGGGTTAAATAACTTGTTTCCAGCTGAAACATAGTTGCCCATGCAGTAATTATCCAATATGAGGCTTGGTTTTTTGGCCAGGTAATGTATTATTGAGCCGCAAAATTAGCTTACCTCCCGTGGTTAACTACTTTTTAAACTAAATGCAAAGTTGCTGCGCATTATCATGTATCTTTTCTTCTATAATGAATTTGTTTCTTGTTGTTTTTAGCTTTGAAATCCCACAGCCGGATGGTCAAACTGACTGTATGTCATCTCTACATCACATAATTGAGCCGCAACGCTAGTTGACTTTTTATCATATTGACCTTTTTGACTCTGTTACTATCTCGCTTGGCAGGCACAAAGGCACATGGGCGGCGAGCCGACTTTATCCCCTTTTACCACCTCAGTCCATTCAGAAATCACACAGATGGTCAGAAAGTGTCTGACCTTAAGAGTTTTATGAAAGTGCCTTTATTTAGGCATTCCTTCAAGGAATGTTATGCCTTTAATATTATTTCTTTTTCGTATCATACAGTTTGACAGACAGTTTTTTCTACAACCAAAACTAAAAGTATATTACAAATATATGTACAGCAGGCAAATTTTATTTTTTTGGTCATATATTGAACTATATTTTATGATTAGGTGGCATGTTTCTCTGTAATGGCACTTCTTAATCCTTCCATTTATTTTTCTACAGCAAAGACCCATGGCTGGAGCGTCTGTACTCCAGCTGTCAGCGACTTGAGAAGCGAGATAGTCATGGAAACTCAGATGGCAGCAGACCAGATGTGGTGCCACAGTCCCTGCTGAAAACAGAGGTGGTGTTGTGGCAGTGGGCTGTTTGGGAGGCTGCCCAGTTCACTGTGTTGTCCAAGCTCCGTACACCCCTGGGCCGAGCTCAGGACACCTTCCAGACCATTGAAGGTAAACACACTTTGTGCTTGCAACAGAGGGACAAAGCTCCAATTACTTTCCACATCATCATCATGGCTTATTTTAGTGACAGACTAAAGAAGACCAATGGCCCAAAACTGTTTTTCTTTTTCTTTTTGACTTTTTTTCCTAACAAAGAAACAAAGAAGAAGATTTTTCTTTTTTTTTATTTGGCACGTAGCCTCTAGGACACTATTTAGTTTAAATTAGATAAGTAAGACAGTACACAATGACTTTTATGTTTTTATTTTAAAAGCAAAGTTTACCTATGCCATTTTTATTTCTATAGCACATTTAAAAATGACAGTAATTATCAAAAAAATACATAAAAAAAGATAAAGTTAAAGAAAGTGCTAAACAAGTTGGTTAAAATAAAACAAGAAAAAACATTAATCACTAAGATAAATACAAAACAAACACGTACAGTACAATAGACTAAAAACAAGCTACAACAAGGAGACACTACAAAATCAAAGACCCAATGAGACTTAAACTGGACACAGCAGTAGGTAAATCATGACCTGTTCTGAGACCATGGTGGTTTGCTTTTTAACAAACAAAAACCCTACCATTTGGTACTTGTCTCTTTTTCCTGTTGTACTGATCAGTAACTAGAATCATATTGTGCCGTTTGTTTCAAACATTTTTGCATTTACTCCTGCTATGAAAAACAATGACAGATAAATTGAACTTGAACTTGAACACATGCATTCCATAAGTTTTTATTTGTGTTTTAAGGGATGATCCGGAGCCTGGCTGCTCATAGTCTGAACCCAGAACAAGATCTTGGAGCGTGGGTTGGAACTGGAAGTGATGGAGATGGTCACCACTCAAATCAGCTCCGCCTCACTCTGCTGCTTCAGTACCTAGAAAACTTGGAAAAACTCATGTACAATGCCTATGAAGGCTGTGCCAATGCTCTCACTGCTCCACCAAAGGTTTTTTCAATTCTTTTAGTTTTAATTTCTATTTGAGGCTTAAAGAAAAGTGTCCTGTTACACTGTGATTGACAGTGTCACAGCCTGTTAGAAAGATGGGAGGGTGTGTAGGTGGACTTTCATATGAAGGGTACAGCCCCATGACCCCAGTACAGAGACTTTGAATCCAAAATTACAACATGGCAGCTCCTTAAAGAACTGACATTTTGGCTTCAATTCTCAGTGGGAGAAGGCTGAGACATTTTGTCTATCTTTATAAATGTTGACGAGATCGACGTAAAGAGATATGCCTGTATTCTGACAGCTCACTAAGCTCACTAATGACCATAGCTAACACTTTTTAATTCTTTCAAAATAAACTGCAATGACAGAAATTGATGCTGGAGTACATCTGAATTTTTCTCTTTTTATTTTTAGTTTCTTACTTTACTTCCCCACGTACGTATGTAATGTGTTGTATTGTATTATAAGGAGGTAGGTGGGGGAATGAAGCACCAGAACTGAAAAAGTACAGTCTAAACAATTTGGTTTGTCACTACCAAGTGCTGGTGGGAAAATAAATTCACCCAATTTAACTAGAGTTTGGCTAATTACTTGAAAATTACTGCCCAGATCAAGCAGCAAACGAGTTCTGTAAGTTATTTTATAATAACCATCTTGTCTTATCTCTCAGGGCATTAAGACTTTCTTCTACACAAACCGTCAGACCTGCCAGGACTGGCTGACAAGGATTCGCTTGGCGTTGATGAGGGTCGGTCTTCTTTCTGGCCAACCTGCAGTGACTGTGCGCCATGGCTTCGACTTGCTCACAGAGTTTAAAAACAGCAGCACACAGGTTAGATCGCAGCTGAATGAACCACCCCTGCATTTGCAAGTAGTACTGATAATTGTTTAAAGGTTCTTGGTCACAGGCTGTTTTCTTTATTTTTGTTTTGATTTGTTTTTTTCCAAGTCATCTGCTTTGCTACTACTGTCAGTCCAGTGAAATGCTCATAAAAAGGCTGTATTTTATCACTCACTGCTGAAGGGTGAAGGCAGACAGTAATGTTTATGTCCATGTCTGTGTGCATAAATCCAAATATCTCATGAACCACTAGACAACTTTTAATGAAATTTGCAGAAAGTAATTATTAGATGTACATCTGTTTCTCATCAGTTTTTGGAGTCAGCTCAATTCAAGATGGCTACCACAGCCAACTGACCTTAAATACAGAAAAATGGGTATAACTCAGCCAGTTTGACAGATACTGACCTAAAAGATAGTGTGGTAGTAGCTGAGATGAATCCCCAACACATACAGTGCCTTTTTTATTTATTGGATATTTTAAACTTTTTTAACAAATAAAACACTGCAAAGTGGGGCGTGTAAAATTATTCCGCCCCCTTGCGTTAATACTTTGTAGCGCCACCTTTTGCTGCGATTACAGCTGCAAGTCGCTTGGGGTATGTCTCTATCAGTTTTGCACATGGAGAGACTGAAATCGTTGCCCATTCTTCCTTGCAAAACAGCTCGAGCTCAGTGAGGTTGGATGGAGAGCGCTTGTGAACAGCAGTTTTCAGCTCTTTCCACAGATTCTCGATTGGATTCAGGTCTGGACTTTGACGTGGCCATTCTAACATCTGGATACGTTTATGTGTGAACCATTCCATTGTAGATTTTGCTTTTTGTTTTGGAACATTGTCTTGTTGAAAGATAAATCTCCGTCCCAGTCTTAGGTCTTTTGCAGACTCCAACATGTTTTCTTCCAGAATGGTCCTGTATTTGACTCCATCCATCTTCCCTGTCCCTGCTGAAGAAAAGCAGGCCCAAACCATGATGCTGCCACCTCCATGTTTGACAGTGGGGATGGTGTGTTCAGGGTGATGAGCTGTGTTGCTTTTATGCCAAACATATCGTTTTGCATTGTGGCCAAAAAGTTTAATTTTGGTTTCATCTGACCAGAGCACCTTCTTCCACGTTTGGTGTGTCTCCCAGGCGGCTTGTGACAAACTTTAAACGAGACTTTTTATGGATATCTTGGAGAAATGGCTTTCTTCTTGCCACTCTTCCATAAAGGCCAGATTTGTGCAGTGTGCGACTGATTGTTGTCCTATGGACAGACTCTCCCACTCAGCTGTAGATCTCTGCAGTTCATCCAGAGTGATCATGGGCCTCTTGGCTGCATCTCTGATCAGTCTTCTCCTTGTTCAAGATGAAAGTTTAGACGGATGGCCGGGTCTTGGTAGATTTGCAGTGGTCTGATACTCCCTCCATTTCAATATGATCGCTTGCACAGTGCTCCTTGAGATGTTTGAAGCTTGGGAAATCTTTTTGTATCCAAATCCGGCTTTAAACTTCTGCACAACAATATCTTGGACCTGCCTGGCGTGTTCCTTGGTCTTCACCATGCTCTCTGCACTTTAAACACAACCCTGAGACTATCACAGAGCAGGTGCATTTATACGGGAACTTGAATTCGCACAGGTGGATTCTATTTATCATCATCAGTCATTCAGGACAATATTGGATCATTCAGAGAGCCTCACTGAACCTCTGGAGTGAATTTGCTGCACCGAAAGTAAAGGGGCTGAATAATATTGCACGCCCCACTTTGCAGTTTTTTATTTGTTAAAAAAGTTTAAAATATCCATTAAATTTTGTTCCACCTCATGATTGTGTCCCACTTGTTGTTGATTCTTCTTAAAATAATAAAAATGTTACATCTTTATGTTTGAAGCCTGAAAAGTGGAAACAGGCGGAAAAGTTCAAGGGGGCTGAATACTTTCACAAGGCACTGTATTCTGAGCACTAGGAAATTAAAACTGCAGGAAAAGATGAACTGATTGCTTGATGTGTGTCTGCAATAGGCCCATTCAAATATGTTTTAAATCCTACAAAAAGAAAAAAGTTCTGCTTACTTTGCTGCTCAGTAACATACATCTCAAGTTTTCTTTTCAAGTATCAGCTGCCACTTAAACAGGTGTCATAGTCCAGATTACTTTATGATACTTGAAAGCAGTGGACGAATGTAAATAAAGATTTAATAGTTTTTTAAAGCATTTTGAACTCCCTTGTTGCTGAAAGTGAACTTATAACAGCCTACAGCCTCTGTTTAGTCTAGCCTCTGAGACAAATTCATTACAGTAGATGTTTATCAGAGAACGCTGTAACCAAATTTAAAAAATCTCTTCCATTAATGTTTTCCTCTGTCTTGCAAAGTAATTCAACTGAGAACAGCAACTTAGATTTGACTTTTTCTCAAATTGATTATCTTGTTGATAATATTAAAAACTCAATGCAAACATCTCTTGATAAAATTGCTCCTCTGATAAAAACGTCATCAGTCAAAAGAAGCTGGCTCCTTGGTTTAATTTAGGGTTGCATAAAGAAAAAAGAACATTCCAGTTTTCTTTTTAGTACTGAGTCTAGACTAATGAAATGTCCCATCTCTGTTGAGCCATGTAGTCATGACTTCACGAGATTCTTTATAAATAAAATGGTTTCAATTAGAGAGAAAGTTCACACCATCCTTCCTACTATTGCCTCTAAAGGCAGCTTTAGAAATGTCATTAGAACCTGATTTGTGTTTGGACTGTTTTTGTCCTGCTGAGCTTTCCGAATTGTCAAAAATATTAGCTTCAACCAAACCGTCAACATGCCTGCTGGATCCCATCACAACCAGACTCTGTAAGGAGGTTTTTTCCTTAATTAATGTTCCCATTTTTAATCTGCTTAAGTTGTCTGTAATGAATAGTTATGTACCACAGAGCTTTAAGGTTGTTGTGATTAAACCTTTTCTTAAGAAACCTGATCTTGATTCAGGACCTTGGCCAATTATAGACCTACATTCAATCTCCCATTCAAGTGTGTGAACATCTGGACAAAAATAATCTGTTTAAAGAGTTTCAGTCAGGGTTTAGAGCTCATCATGGCGCAGAAACGGCACTGGTGAAAGTTACTAATGTTATTCATCTATCCTCAGATAGTGGACTTGTGTCCATACTTGTCCAGTTAGATTTTAGTGCTGCATTTGATACAATTAACCACAATATTCTATTACAGAGGCTTGAATATGATATTGGGATTACAGGAACAAATCTAAAATGGTTTAAATCATATTTATTTGATAGATTCCAGTTTGTTCATGTTAATAATCTTCTTCATTCATTTTTAAAATAAAAAGGTGTGTGAGTAAGAAATTGAATTCAGTTATTAGATAATTGGGAGGTTTTTGTTCTCACCAGGCCCCAGAGCTGGAGGTTCCTCTTGCGTTGCTGGTTGAGGCTCTGTGTGAGCTGCGTTGTCCTGAGGCCATCCAGGGGCTGGCAGCCTGGAGCCTCCTTACCTCTGGAAAGAGTCTCGGCTGGTTGGCATCGATTGCCCTGCAGGCTGAGGGACGGTAAGCTCTTCTTTACAGTTCACTTACAACGTAAACTCTCCCCCCTCAATGTTTTGGTGTATTCAGTTTGCTGTCTTTCGCTAAGGTGTGTATGTGTGTGTGTAGGTTTGAGAAAGCAGCTCTGGAGTATCAGGATCAGCTGTCTGCAGTGACTGGGATGGACTGCAGCATTAAAAGCTCTGATGATGGTGTTCTGCTGAAACTCTCAAACAGCACAAGTAGCCCCAAACACACCAGCAATGGTAATTTGATGCAGTTTATGTTTAAGATTGTTAACTCTATAAAATGAAATGTTTTGCATTGTCCTGTGAATGGAGATAAGTAATGATGTTCAGATAGGAAAGATAAAAGATATAGTCCACTGTTCAACAACCCAGATGAAAGCCTCACTGTTCCTCCTGAATCCAGGGTTTGATAATTGGTCAAACCCAGGAGTAAACTTTCCTGTGGACTCTGTGATGTGTAATCACTCAGTAGTTGGAACAAACTCTCCGGTCTCCATTTTTAAAATTGGGGACCAACCACCATCCCAGTCTGCCACTCTGCAGGTGTTGTCTGACCGTTCATGCAACATTGAAGAGACATGTCAACCATGACAGCCCCACAATCTTCAGCACTTTCAGCATCTTATGTCAAATCTCCTCCATTCCTGTGCCCTGCTACCAGACAGCTGTTTTACAGTTTGATCAAAGCAGGTGTCGTCCAACAGGTTCTTAGGTTGCTGCTGCAACAGACACCAATGATCCAGTTAGGTCTTCTTCCATCAAGATTTTAATTGTGAGGATATCTACATTTGGAGAGCTATTTTGGTGTGTTTTTGTTCCTTTTCCTTTCCTTCTGTCCTAGTGGGGTCACAGTCAGCCTTATGGTGTACAGAAAGTCACTGTGAATTCAGCTGCATTAATGAAGCATCTCATGAAGCTTAAAGCTTGGAACTCCCCATGCTCCAGAGAAATCTCCCCAGATGGGAAGTGAAACGTCTTCAGCTATAAAACAGAAGTCCAGTTGTTTTTATTTTTAACATTTGTTTTGGATTTTCCATGTCCTGGATGACTAAGAGTCTACATCGGTGATACTAATTCAGGTCAAACATAAAGCACTTTAACAAAACACTTTCAACTGTGACTTAGAAACCCTCTGAGCCCCTCAGTGTGATTTGTGATTGGCCCAAGGTCTGAAGACAACTCACTTCTTTGTGCTGCTAAGCGAGGTAGTAATTGAGCCAAACAGTCGACATGTGAAAAGTTGCTTTCTTTTTAAAAACATTTTTGGAATATCACAAGTACCTTTTAAAATTTTCACAAGTCATTCAGCCTATTTAAAGGGAACAGTTAGCCACAGGGTAGTTTGATATCCTTCTGTGCATCGAGAAGAGAAAGCATAGGCTAGAGCTGCCTTGAAGAGCTTGGAAAGAAGATTATAGATGTCCAGGTCAAGGTCACAGGTATTATTAAAAAGCAGAAGGTTAAGGGACTGGAACCAACGTCCCAGAACCTAGATGCAAGAGGAAATTTCAACCCCACGTTGATCAGACGAGTAGTGCAGATTGTAGAGAAAGAGCCAAGATAAGCATTAAAAACCATTCAAGCTGAACTCCAAAGTCACTTTGTCATCCATCCATCCATCCATCCATCCATCCATCCTTCGTCAGTGGTTATGCTCCACAGGTTGGATGTAAAGTAGAAGAGAAAGAGAGATTCTGGAAGGATCTCGATGAAGTGATGGAGAGTATTCCCGGGGAGGAGAGAGTGGTGATCGGAGCAGATCCGAATGGACATGTTGGTGAAGAAAACAGAGGAGACGAGGAGGTGGTGAGAAGGTTTGGTGTCTATGAAAGGAACCAGGAAGGACAGATGGTGGTGGATTTTGCCAAGAGGATGGAAATGCTATTGTCATCGCCTATTTCCACAAGAGGGAGGAAAACAGGGTGACCTATAAGAGTGGAGGCAGGAGAACACAGGAAGACTAGATTCTGTGTAGAAGAGGTAACCTGAGGGAGATTGTGGATTATAAGGTTGTGGCAGGGAGAGCGTGGCCAGACAGCATCTGATGGTGGTGTGGAGGATGAGTGTTATGGTGATGAAGAGGAAAAGAGTAAAGGCAGAGAAGAGGACCAAATGGTGAAAGTTGAGGAAGGAAGAATGTTGTGAGGAGTTCAGAAAGGAGCTGTTAAAGGCTCTGAAAGAGTTTAGAGATGACTGGGCTGCTACAACCACTGATTAGAGAGACAGGTAGGAAGGAACTTGGTGTGTCCTCTGGACAGAGAAAAGATGACAAGGAGACCTGGTGGTGGAATACTGAAGTGCAGGAAGGTATCCAGAGAAAGAGGTTAGCCAGGAAGAAATGGGACAGTGAGAGGACTGAAGAGAGTACCTGAGGAATGGAGGAGAAGTGTGTTGGTGTCAGTTTTTAATAACAAGGGTGATGTACAGAGTTGTAGCAGCTACAGGGGAATTAAGTTGATGAGCCACATAATGAAGACCTGGGAGAGAGTGGTGGAAGCTAGACTTAGACAAGAAGTGACTATTTGTGAGCAGCAGGATGGTTTTATGCCAAGAAAGAGCTCCACAGATGCCATCTTTGCTTTGAGGATGTTGATGGAGAAGAACAGAGAGGAACAGAAAGAACTTCATTGTGTTTTTGTGGATTTAGAAAAAGCATAAGATAGGGTGCTGAGGGAGGAGCTGTGGTTGTATGAGGACATCTGGAGTGGCTGAGAAGTATGTTAGACTGGTACAGGACATGTATGAGGACAGCAGGACATGTATGAGGACAGCAGGACATGTATGAGGACAGCAGGACAGTGGTGAGGACAGCAGGACATGTATGAGGACAGCAGGACATGTATGAGGACAGATAGCTTCAATGTGGAGGTGGGACAGCTCATCAGCTCTGAACCCCTTCTTGTTTGCTCTGGTGAAGGACTCTCTGTGGCGACCACTGCAAAGGGAACAGCCAAAAGAAGAAGAAGAAGGAATTGCAATAATTATTTGTCAAGTTCAAGTTGTTTCAAAGAGGGTTTTTTTTTGACTGTGAAGATAAAATAAAAAAAAATGTTTTTATCTGGCTTGTGTTGAGTTTAATATAGTACTGTAAGATTTTCACTATACTCATCTTTTTTTTCCATTTCTCATAATAGGTGACAGCAGGAAGACTGTGCTACTGAAGTCCTCTGAGTGCTCTCCAGAGGTGGTCAACTTCCTAGCTAACAAGGCCTGTCAGTGTTACATAGCACTTTGTGATTGGGCCTCAGTGAAAGAGTGGCAGAACACTATCAGTGCCCTCAAACAAAACTCCACAAATCCAGTCAACATCAACCTGAGGACAGATTTCAACTATATCCAGGCTCTGAGCTGCTTCGAAGAAGGAGATTTGGCAGCATGTGGGACTCAACTGGAGCTCCTTCCTGGGGAGGACTACAGTTCAATTTCTTGCAATAAGGACAAGCTTGGTAAGCATGGATACCAACCAAAACAAGTGAAGAGCTGTTACTGGACTATGCATTTGTTTGTGTATGTACACATAATAAAAATGTGTTTTCCAAGCAAGCGTAATAAAGATTCTGGTTTTCATGTGTTTGCTCAGATCTTAAGAGGCTTCTGCCTTCCATGAGTCCAGATCCGACAGAGCTGCAGAGAGCCATTGAGGTGCAGCTCCTTCGCAGTGCTGTCAGTGCCATGGCCAAAGTCAGCCAACAGGAGGAGCAAAGGAACACATCCGAGTAAATATTCTTACATTCTGATGCTGCTTGCATTTTAGGCTGCACATTTAGCAAATATGCCAATGAATTTTAATTGCTGTATTGTGCAGAAACATTTTGATTTTGACACCATGTTATGATTATTTCATATGAAAAAAGAGCATGTGATTTATCTCTTTTTTTATTAGAACTAACTAGACTAAGATAATCTTGTGTTAGGAAATGACGTAGTTTTCTTTTTTTTTTAAATTTTAGCTATTGCTCTGAGCCAATCAAAGTTAAGCTTTAGTTGCCTACTTATTGATCTAATAATGTTGTATGTTAGGCTGCTGAATCTACCACGTATTGCACCTCAGCTAGACATCAAAATTTGTGAACATTTTTAGGCAATAAATAAACAGAGGAATGTATCTGAAACTTGACTGATTCTAGAGGATTTTTTTTATTTACCTTGCAAAAGTATATAAAAAAACTTAAAAAAAAACAAAACAAAACAAAACTTCAGTGCGAAAGTGAAACTAAATTTCTACAGATTAATACCAATTAAATACAAATATTTGATGTAGAATAAGTAATTGCATAAATATTCACCGCTTTATAAAGAAGTCCTAATTTAACTCTGAGAAAAAAATTCTTGAAAATTACAAGTCAGGGGTTGAATACAAAATGATTTCCAAGGCCCTAAGCATCCCCAGGAGTTCTGTTAAAGCCATCATCAAGAAATGGAAAGTATATGGGACATATTTAAATCTACCACGAGCAGGCCCTCCTTAAACTGAGTGACTGTGCAACATGGAGAATAGTGAGAGAGGCCACCAAGACACCTGTGAGCTCTCTGAAGGACTTACAAGCTTCAGCAGGTGATATGGAGAGACAGTACATATAGCAACTGTTGCCCAGATTCTTCTCCAGTCTCATCTTTATTGGACAGTGTCAAACAGAAAACCACTGTTGAAGAAAACTCAAATTAAATTTTCAATAATCTTTTCTCTGAGTTGAATAAGGACTTTTTATTTTAAAATATTTAATTTATTTTGAAATATAGTTTTACTTTGACACTAAAGATTTTTTTTAAATCATTTTTGTAAAGAAGGCTAATTTATAGTGATCATGACTGATTTATGACAGCAATAAAAGCAAAAAACATGCAAGGGGTGAGTACTTTTACAAGGCACTGTAGATATTTTTTTCTTCTTCTTTAACTTTAATTGTTGTTTGTCTATGAAACAGCAGTTTTTTTTATATGCTGTTGCAGTACATTGGTGCGTTGCCTGAAACAGACCGGCAGAATCTGCCTGGGACCTCTGCGCCTATCGACCCTCACTCTTTCTGATGCCCTGCCCACCCTGCCCACCCTTCAGCTGCACTGCATTGCCACTATGGAGAACACTCTCACAGGTCAAGACGTAAGTACAAACGCACACTTCATGTTATTAAAATTCATTTGTTTATATACTTTTGCTCACAACTACATTGCTAGTTTAGTAAATGCTGATTCAGCATTCATTGAGCTATTATTCTGTTACTTTTAGCTAGCCTTTTGCTACTTTTAGCAAGCAATTTTTTTCCTTTTGATTTTTAACTAGTGTTGTGGCAGTTGTAATAAAATAGGAAATGATAGTTTAAACTCACAAACCTTATTCTAGCAACTGTGGATACTACATTTTATAGAACACGACTCTCCTGTATTCTCACTCTGTCCCTCTAACACAGTCTCTTCTGCACGATGCTGTCACAGCAGTGCCCTCATTACCCAAACAAACATTCTCATTCATTTTCTTTTAGGCTATGACTTATTTCATCACACAGTCTTTTGTCCAGATTGGTTTATATATTTCCCTTTGTAGAACAGTTTGTTTTGGTGTCTGTCTTGGACTCAGGGGTTCCTCAGCTATATCAGTCCTTGATGTTTCATTTGAGCAAAGTGAAAGTCGTGCTGCATTCCATCTTTTCCGATCACTGATGATGAATGAACTCAGGTCCGTTTACTGCTGTATTGACAAAGGATTGCTGTATTGGGTTTCTCCTCTTCCCACATGAAAAGGTTTGCACACTCTGACCATAGCTCCAACAGTGACCTTGGTGGGTTTGGCTCCTATCTTTTTGTTTATGTAAAGTGCACTTTTGGCTTGGTATTTAGTATTACCAAAAAATGACATCACAAAATGTTTTTTAATTACCATGATAACCATATCACAGACGATATTCCACATTTTCTGCATTTAATTTTTTTCAATTGGATTTGCCCAATTAAATATGTAACTTCAAAACTTGTTTTTTTTCTTTTACTTTTTATAAACAGATTTGACATGTCTCCACCCTTACCTGGCACAACATGCTTGCATGACTTGCAAAATACGGTGGTGTGATCCACATCTTCTATTTTAAAACCAAAATAATTCCAAACAACAGAAGTGGCTCCTTTTTTGGAATTAAATCGAGACTCTCAGGAGGTATTTCCGTGTTGTACTCCGCCATGTTTGGAGTGCCTCGCGCTTCTTCTTCTTCATTTTTGTTTTAATGGCGGCTGGCAAACAACCATAGGAAGCATTACCACCACCAACTGGTAAGAAGTGTGGACCACATAGTGCCTCATGCTGCACAGGTCATGCTCCGTTAGGAGAAACCCTTACGGTTTTGCCACATTCCTGACAGATAGTGCATGATGACAGGACTATGTAGACCAAATCAGTCTAATCAGTAAAGTTCTCTGAGGCATTGTTCAGTGCAGACCACACCCTGCTGTCCTTCATTAACTGATGGACAACCTTTTCTCACTGAGGCTTGGGAACTACAAGGCGCTTCCCTCTGAAAATCAGTGGTGACTCTGTAGCCAGTTTATGAAGGTTTGGCTTCTTCTTCACTTTTTGCCATCCTGAGTGGATGATTTGTCACAGTTTTGTAAGTTCAGGACAGTCTTCACATTCAGTTAATAAATCAGCAAGCAAGAGTGCAGTCAGGAGAGGAGAGATTTCAGCTATCTCTGTGATCCAGTCCTTTTCAGGCTCTGCAGCTGTTTTGGTGGTGGTCAGGGAACACGTGAGAGGCAATTTGCCATGATGTTCTGACTTCCTGGTCAGTACTGCATGTTGTATTGGACTAGGTCTCGCTGACCAGGGTACAATTCTCATGCCAGCTCTATTCATCTCTTTAGTGCTTAGCAGAGTGGTGATGCTATGATCCCTACACACATGATCTCCATCTGTCAATGAAATTGCACATCATCTTAGATTTAGCCATGCGTCTTCTGTAGAGCATCGGTCAATTTTTTACCACCTTGTGTATTTTCACTTAGTTCTTATACCACAGTCTACTCGGCCTGACACTTTTACAGCTGCGCTCTCAAAACAAAAAGCAATTATTTCGACAGAACAAATCAAATGCATTTACTATTTAAACTTGAAAACACATGAACTAGTGTTTTGTTTTGTTTTTCCTTGTGGGGTGGGTATGTGTATACACATATATACATGCATACATACATACATACATGCATGCATACATACATACATACATACATACATGCATACATGCATACATGCATACATACATACATACATATGAACACATGAACTTGTTTAGAGACTGGTGTCTCCAGCTCTGGTTGGCAAGCGTGACAAGTGTTCATCTGAAGTCAGCTGAGGAGTGTAACTCAAAACACAAATAAAGTTTGTTTGGGAGTTTTAAACCATGTGTTTGTATCTTTCACAGGACTGTGTTATCCCTCTTAGCAGTGAGGCATTAAACTCATGTAAGCAACAAGATGTACAGCTATTCCTCCAAGCCCTCAGATACTCCATGTTCCAAAGACAGATGCTCCACAATCTTAAAGGTAAACATTAAAGATGAGAACAGTTGAAATGACAGACTGTACTTACGGTTAGTTTATTGTTGATCAGAAATCAGCTGAATGAGGGCTCATGCTGTTCATTCAGAAATCATTCTAAAAGAGTTTGTGTTTAATTGTCTAAGAAAAATGGATGTTGTGCAGATCAAGCAAAAAAAATCAAAATACAGTGTTTGCAGGAAGTTAATACTTCTCTTTATTCAGGCCACTTTCCTCAGCACCAATCACGCCTCTCCTAAAGAAGGATGCCTCTTTAATAAGTAACTACGGGCCAATCTCTAACCCACCATCTTTGTCAAGCATCATTGTGATAGTGGTTTATAACCAAATTTACTCCTTTAGAATACAAAACTGTCTTAAGTGCTTACCAGTCTGGTTTTTGATCACAGCACTGAGATAAAAGTTTTAAATACTATTCATCCTCATGACATATCTGAAACTTCTACCTCAGTATTATTGGATCTTAGTGCTGCATTTAACATGGATAATTATATGATATTGATTGACAGACTGGAGCAGTGGTTGGGACTAACGGGGACTGTTCTAAATTGGTTCAGATCTTACAGGAAAAGTCAAGACTACTTTGTTTCATTTGGCAGTCATGAATCTGATCATATGTGGGATTCCTGAAGGCTCCATTCTTGGGACATTTTTATTTAATATCTACATGCTCCCTCTGGTTCAAGTTATAGAGTATTACAACATTACTTATTCATATGCTGTTGACACACATCTGTACATTTCCTTGCCACCATGTGACCAACATCTACCGACTAAATCAGCCTATTATTATCTTAAGAACATTGCAATAATTAAAGAATTCTTGTCTAAACAAACAAGACAGAAAAAAACTGGTGCCCACTTGTATTTTCAGTAGGTTAGAATATTATAATGGTGTTTTCACAAGTATTAAAAAAAAAAATCAGACAGCTGCAGCTCATTCTGACCAACACCAGGAACATAGAACATCAACATCACACCAAGTGTTTAATCACTGCAGTGGCTCCCTGTTTATAAAAGGATAGATTCTAATTGCTCTGTGAACAAATGATGCAATGCTAATAAAATTTACTTGCCATACAAAAGGCAAACTTTCCTTTTTGTCCTGCTACAAGTTACCAATGTCGGAGAGTTACACAGAGTGGATATTTACAGTAATATTGATTGGGGGAGCATTAATTTCTCTTAACTCAGACCCAAGTGATCTCTTTAGATTCAGTACGAACAACAATGCATGCAACAAGAAAAGCCTGTTTCTCTGAAGAACTGAAGAGATTTTAAAAAAATGTATAAATGTATTTTCTGTTTATACTAAATTTGACATTAAAAACAGAATCAGACATTTTATTTACACCTTTGTAGCATGGACTCAATCTCATTGTTTTTTAAATAAATGTTGGAAATACCCAAGTTGTACTCATTAACGACTCACAGTGATCTGTAAACATTAAAAATATTTAAAGTTTCCACCTTTGTACCCGTCCAGGTTACTCTTCATCCATAAACAGCCATCTTTTGGAGCTTTGTCTGACTGCTGCCAAGTTTTCCAGGAAAAAAGGCAACATAGTTTTAGCATCTCGCCTCCTCAGCCAGTGCTGCGATGGCAAGCAGCAGGAAGATCAGTGCCAGGCCTTCAGGCA
This sequence comes from Kryptolebias marmoratus, assembly GCF_001649575.2. Taxonomy (NCBI): domain Eukaryota; kingdom Metazoa; phylum Chordata; class Actinopteri; order Cyprinodontiformes; family Rivulidae; genus Kryptolebias; species Kryptolebias marmoratus. The sequence continues at coordinate 22,938,667 of NC_051441.1, forward strand.
GCTCACCTTGGAAGGCACTCTGGGAGAGAAATGGGGACCAGAGGTTCAGATAGAAAAGGCCAAAGTCCTGAGAACAGCAGGTGAGCAACAGAACACTGTTGATGGTTATGGTTCTCTTTACTCTACATGTGAACAGTATATCTGAGATTAGCTTTGTGTAAATTTGTGTTTTTTATCTTTCCGTGTTCAGCACTAGACATTCGAATGAACCAGACTTGGTCTTGGCATGTTGTCTTGAGCTGTAGTTATCATACAGTGGTGTGAAAAGGTGTTTGCCCCCCTTCCTGATTTCTTATTCTGTCGCATTTTTGTCACACTTAAATGTTTCAGATCATCAAACAAATTTAAATATTAAACAAAGATAACGTAAGTAAACACAAAATGCAGCTTTTTGCTCTATGAGCAAAGATGTAAGACTTCATGCCTTGTAAAAAACTTTATTTCAGTCGATCTGAAACTCAAGCAAACATGTCCGTGCAGCCACTTAAGCTAACCACTGAAGCTCATGCAGCTTGTTTGAGTGTCTCTTATGATGTTTTAGATCTTGAAATTAAACAATATTAACACTAAAGGATAATATTTGTATGCACAGTTCACTTCCTGTTCAGAAAAACACTCATCTCAAAAACTAAAAACAGTCACTGTTCGAGACCCTCAGCAACGGGGGACATCGGCATACCACTTGTGAAATTTTGTTTGTGAGATTTTTCCTATTTAAAATATTTCAACATGTGACATCGAGTCCTGTATTGTTTCTAAACCTTCTGAAAGCGTCTTATTATACTGGGTGGAATGAAGAACTCTGTCTTGCGCTGTCTTCCGTTTTCTCCATCAGTTTTGTGTATCCACAGGTCAGTCTCTGACAGCCATGGAGATGCTGAGCAGGGCGGCTCTGTCCTACTGTCATGTGCGGAAGAATGAAGGTGCCGCCTGCCGCTCACTGCTGACGCTCTGCAAATGGCTGCTGGCTGACTGGAAGGACATGACCCCTCAACTTAAACAGGCATGCTTTTATCTGAAATATCAATTCTTAGTGCAGCTTTCTTCTTTTTTATAGTATTTATGTTTTGATAATAATATCCTTTAAAACTCCTTCACTTTATTAGCAGTTTTACTGGTTTAGTTTTAGTCTTAGTCTTTAGACTACAACAAATTTTAGTTTTAACCATAATTTTGTCATCAGTAGTCATTTTAGTTTAGTTTTAGTATACTAAATTACAGTAAATTTAGTATACTAAAATATATACTGGAAAGGTCATAGTTTTCCAAATGTCCCTATGATTTTTAGATCAATATTTACACCTAGAATAAACACTTATTAATATGTAAGGTTTGCATGTGCAATGCACAGAGACAGATTTAAATCCTGTATAAATCAAACAATTTTATTTACCTTATTTTCCGGTCTTTAAGGCACACTTAAAAGCCTTCAATTTTCTCAAAAAACAAAAAAACAAAGAACAACAGTGCGACTTATATATGTAAGAAGTTGTAATGTTTTAGTACAACTTTAGTAAACTACAAAGCTGCACCGCTTGCAGCATTAGGCCCCCACATACTCGTGCGTACTCCGTGAGCCGCACGGACTCCGTGCTTATTTTCCACGTCACCGGGCGAGGAAGAAGAGATCTCTTGCTTCTTAGCTTTAAAAAAACAAAATAAAAATAGGTGCCTTTAGCCACCAGGGCAGCCACCGCACACCTGCCAGTGCTCTCAGAGAGCGGCAGTCACGCTGTGCGCTGCCGCCAATTCTGACCTGAGAGCGGTTGGTGTCGCACACAAAACAGTCCATTGTGAACACTGTTTCTTGCCGAGCAGTTTATTGTGCGACACAGAGTACGCGTATGCGGTCATAAAGCCTGATCCCAATACTCGCACTTGCACCCTCGTTCCACCCTCATGTCCTTCAAATGTGCGTTCATGCTGAAGGGTTTCAGTGCGTAGTGTGTCCCAATTCTCCAGACTGCTCTTTAGCCCCGCCCCCTTTGTGTACTACATCCACCCTTCAGCTAAGCCTGCATCCAGGTGGACTTCGGCGAAGTATTTACCCACAATTCATTGCTGCATATGACGTTTTGAATTTTTTTTATTATCCTTATTGACAATAAAAAGGTTTTGAATTAAACGGCAGAAATATGGTAGTGGTGACAGAGCAAGCTGCGTCTGTCATGAAAAAAGTACAGAAATAATTCTTGTTTCACTCTGCTGTACAGGTGTGAATACTATCAACAAGTCAGAACAAGTTTGAACAGGCAGATATCTCCTGCAATGACTTTGGAAAGCAAAAATACCTAAACTGTACTTTTAAAATCGTACTGGCACCTTCTTAAAATACCAATACAGTGACCGGCCCTCCCTGTTGGACGTCACAGTTACGGCCCAGAGGTGCAAGTCGATGACGTAACCTGTACTTTCCCATTTCTCCAATGTCTGCATGCTTGTAACCTGCGGAAACGAACCCTTCAGTGCACTTCGACTGAGTACACACTTTATAGAGGGGCGTAGGGTGTAGTATTGGGACCGGGCCAAAAATGGATCTTTGTGCAGTCGAGTCCGGCGGACGTCCACTTCGAGTCCAAGTTGAGTCCGCCTCAAGTACGCACGGACCTCCACGGAGTGAATTACGCCCAAGTGTGTGGTGGCCTTTACGTCAGTGCAGTATTTTCTGAAAGACGGGGCTGTTTTGTTTCACTTAATGCTCCTTATAGCCCAGAGCGCCTTGAAAATGGACCATTTATTTACAGTTTGTTTGTTGTTTGTTTGTTTTTGTTTGAATCACAACAAAATAATGGGCAATAAATTTGACATCACAAGACAATATCTGCATTGTTCACAATTATTTACATGATGAAGTAGACCTTCCTATAATGCAGATATTATAAATAAAAACAATATTAATAAAAGTCAAGAATGAATAATTTAGAAAATCAATTTACTAGTAATTTAGTCAAAACTCCAATTCTGAATTATTCAAATGAAAAATGTCAATGTAGCAATACTGTCCGACCTGCACTGCCTATACTGAATATCTGAGTTATTGTGTGAAGTGTTTTCCTGTTGCCTCCTCCTTTAGAGGAACAGCTGAACTATTCTGCTTGGATCTTCACTGTATTTGTTCAGTGGATCACTGCTGTAATCTGAAGTGATCAAAAAGGAGGGGAGGATGTTCTGATAATTATTTGATGGCTATTGCTTTTCTTTAAATGGTAGTAATATATGTATTTAAATCACAACAGAAAATGAATTGACTTCTCTTGTCAGTATTGTTTCCTCAGCACAACAGCAGATGTTTCTTTCTGTATGTAGCCTTGTGACAAAAACACAGCGTTAGCGTTATGTGATGTTAGCTGTAGCAGCTTAACTTTCCCTGGATGTCCAAACGTTGCTTTACATTCATCTTTTTACCAGTGACTGTTGCCCCACAGGGGTTCCACACAGTCTTGTTTAACTTGACATTTAATGTGAAGTACCAGTATGTGTGTTTGTTTGTGCCAGGTGTTTACATGTTTAGGAGTGTGCACAGAAGCTAGTTGTACTGAATTCCTTAGGATGGATCACATGTTCATTTTCTGCTCATCCCACCAAAATTAGACCTGATTGGATCACTGTCAGACACTTTTGTCCTTTTTTTAATTTGTCAAAGAAAATGTCAATAGATTTGATCATAGTTTTAGTCCTTGTGCTTTAGCTTTTATCTATTCATCTCGTTTTCAATCATAAAGAAAGGTTGTTGTCGAAAATATTTAGTCAGTGAAATTAATATAGTATTGATGTATTTGCTGTGCTGTGTGGTGATATTTTCTTGGAAAGAACAGGAATGAACAAGTTATTAAAGAACTTTTTTTTTTTTAGGTAGTAAAGAAGTCAGGAGCAGTAAATTCCTGTGCTATGTCACCTCTGAGCCGGAATATTGCTGCTCTGCTGGACCTTCCTCTGGAGGATCAGGGCAATCCCCACATCACAGCGGAAACCTCAGGTATCACATCATGTAGGATTAAAATACATTCAGACAACTTCCACACAATTTCATGGAAAAACAAGCTAAATAGTTACACAGAACCAGTTATTTACACAGTTGTCTTAAAAATGTTATGGAGTAAGATTGCCTAAATCCATTTTGACCTTTGTGATCTTACAGTGAATGTGGGTGTTGGAGAGCCAGACTTTGTTTTGGGCCAACTTTTTCAGCTCTCAGCTAGCCTGGCACCAGAACTGGCCAAGTCCTGGGCAGCTCTGGCCAGCTGGGCTTATCGCTGGGGCAGGAAGGTGGTGGACAACGCCAGGTTAGTACACTTTTCTTATTATTTTGTTGTTGTTTTAAGACCTACCAGCCTTCTAAATGATCTTCTGGGAGGATTAATGTTCAGAATGTAATGGTTTATTCCAGCCAAGGGGAGGGATTGCCTCTACTTCCAGGAGAAAAAAAAGAGATAGAAGAGCTGCTGCCAGCAACCACCAGCAAAGAAGACAAAGACACAATCTTCAGCATTCTAGGACAGGCCATGTGTCGGCCGACTGGTATACAGGTAGAGTCTGTTTTTGTCTAAGTAGGATCAGGTGCATTTATAGCACCGAGCATCTCATGACAAACCTTTTATTCCTTAACACATGTTTTCAAGAATTTAAAAAAAAAAAATCTTAATGAAATTTGTTATCAAATGAACAAAAAACTTGAGACAAAATAATACAGAAATAAAAGAGTGTAAAGCTGAGTGATTTTCATAGAAACTTATTTTAATTGTTTAAAATCTGTCAGAATGACAGAATTATCCATCCATCCATCCATCCATCCATTCTCTTCCGCTTATCCGGGGTCGGGTCACGGGGGCAGCAGCCTAAGCAGGGAGACCCAGACTTCCCTCTCCCCAGCCACTTGGGCCAGCTCCTCCGG
>NC_051441.1:22944283-22970166 GCF_001649575.2 Kryptolebias marmoratus
CAGAGATGCGATCCTAAGGCCACCAAAACGGATCCCCTCAACACCTTGGCTGCGCCTAGAAATTCTGTCCATAAACGTTATGAACAGAATCGGTGACAAAGGGCAACCTTGGCTGAGTCCAACTCTCACCGGAAACGAGTCCGACTTACTGCCGGCAATGCGGACCAAGCTCTGACACCGGTCATAAAGGGACCTAACAGCCCGTATCAAAGGGCCCGGTGACAGAATTATGATGTTCTGATTGTTCAAGATTTTTTGGGGGGCAGTGAGGGTCTCAAATCCTGACTGTGATGTAGAATATATTCCACATATATTCATAAATGCCGTGGTGGTTCTGTGCAGACATTTTAGACAGGTACAGTGAACTGGTGATGAATACATCAGTCACAGGTGATCACCGCTCCCAGAGCGCTGCATGTTTTATCCAACTACATCTTGCTAACAGCCCCTGCAGTTTCTAAACTCTACATCAACCAAAGCATGGTTGGTTCAGAATAACATGCAGAAGCAAACACCTTCCTCTAATTCAAATCAGATGAACACTGACCCCTGACCCTCAGTGGGCTCTGGGCCTTAGCCTACCTTCTCGCTGTGGTTCTGTCCAGGAATGAGCAGCCTCCAAGTTCCTCAAAGACACAGGGTTGTGTTATGAGAGAGATAAAAGAAGAAGAGGTTTTAGGTCTGGCTATTTCATTTTAACTGATGCAAATTGATAAATAGCATTTATTTCCAATCTGATGTTTCATCAAAACTAACCTGACAACCTGGCAGAATTATTAACATCCATCCAACCAACCACTGCTTTATTCGTGGTCGGGTTCCAGGTGACAAACCCAGAACTCCCTCTCCATAGTGACACTTTCCAGCTCTTCTTGGGGGATCCCAAGGTAGTTCCAGGCCAGAGAGAATACATAATCCCTCTAGCGAGTTCTGGGTCTGCCCTGAGGTCTCTTCCCAGTGGGACCGCCCAAATAAATCTCCATAGGGGACGTGTCAAGGAAGCATCCTAATCAGATACCCGAAGCACCTCAACTGGCTCCTTTCGATTCATAAAAGCAGCGGCTCTACTCTGAGCTTCTCCCGGATCACAGAACTCCTCACCTTATCTCTAAGGCTGAGCCCAACCATCCTATGAAGGAAGCTCATTTCAGTCGTTTGTATCCAGGATATTGTTTTTACAGTAATGATCCAAACCTCATGACCATAGGCAGGGCCGTAGCCAGACTTTAAAAAATCCTGAGGTCAACCACTCATTCTCCCCCTGCACATCAGTTCCAATGAAGACCAAAACTTAATTAAAATAGAAGCATTTATTTAAAACAAGTGACTTGAATGTGTGTATGACATGTATTTGTGTGTGTTTGTAAATTCATGTCATCTGAAACAACAGAGGACTCAGGGCACAACCATGAGGACTCACTGAAATGACATGAATTAGTTTATATGAATGTTGATTGTTCACGCTGCACAAACACATTCAGAACACAAGATTTTAGCAAAGATTTCACCTTTTTATCAAATACCAGTGAGGTGTTGTAGTTTTGGAGCTGGACCAGTTCTAGTGTCATTCAGATACCAAAAAAGTGCTGAAATCGCATTCTATTGAAGTTTCCCAAATCAGATGAAGGTTTCACAGATCACACACTTGGTTTTAAATGTTCTGCAATCAGTGCAGAATAATCTGGTCCAGGTTTGAAGTGTCTAGGTGTTGTAGTTTTTTAACTAGAGGAGATTAAAGATGCTGAAGGGAGGGAAAAATTAGCTTGAATCGTCCTTTAGCCATTTTCCGAATCGAAAGCTGCAATCGGAAACCGACTTCAGCTTCGTGGAATTGAAGGAGAATATTTTCAGCGAGTTACCTCGGTTGTGTTTCACCGTAAGTGGCGCTCTTCTTCTTCTGGTCTTTATTTTAGCAGTAAGGTAGCAAAGCTGCGCTCTTCTTCGTAGACATTGAGTTTGGCTGCAGCTGCACACAGTTGCAGCGCCTCCTACAGGAAACTGGTGGAGCTACGCAGAGAACCACGCCGTTCAAAAGCCTTGTTTGGATTCATTTTTATTATATACACAGCAGAAAAATACTGAGGTCTGGACCTCGGTGTCCTCAATGGTAGCTATGGCCCTGCCCATAGGTGATGGTTGGAACGTAGGTGGACCAGTAAATCGAGAGTTTTGCCTTTCAAATCAACTCTTTCTTTACCACGACTGATTGAAGCAACGCCCCTATTACTGCAGATGAGGCCCTGATCTGTCGACCCATCTCCTGTTCCATTCTACCATCATTTGTAAACAAAACTCCCAGATACTTGAACTCCTTCATGTGAGGCAGAGACTCAGTCCTGACCCAGAGGGAGCATTTCACTAGTTCGAGTTGAGAACCATGGCCTTGGAGCTGACTCTCATCTCAGCCTCTTCACAATCGGCTGCAAACCGTCCTAGTGCATGCTGAAGGTCATGGCCTGAATTCGCCAACAGAACCACAACATCCACGAAAAGCAGAGATCAGACCCTGATTTTCCCAAAACAGACACACTCCTCTCCATGACTGTGCCTTGAGAACTTGTCCATGAACACCACAAACAGGATCAGAGACAAGGTACAGCCCTGGTGTAGTCCAATCTGCACAGCTCCTGCTTTGGTTATACAGGAACTCCATAGCCCTCAAAAGCAACCCAGGCACTCCATATTCCTGCAGCACCCCCAACAGAATGCATCAGGGAGCACGGTCATAAGCCTTCTCCAGATGTATAAAACACATGTAGAATGAGAGTCAAACTCCCATGACCCCCTCAGCAACCCCGCAAGGGTGAAGATCTGGTCCACTGGTCCACAGCCAAAACAAAAGTCACACTGCTACTTCTGGATCAAAAGTTTGACAGTCAGTCAGAGCAGAGAAAGAAGGCTTTAGCTTTTGCTAGTGTTTAACTCCAGTTGTTAATGGAATGCTGCTTCTGATCATGTAAAAAGCTGCAGTTCCTTTATTTGTTTTTAAAAATAATCAAAAAACACCTAAGAACTATTTAACTCTGCAGTCACTAATACTATTAGGTAATTAACAACTGCAATTTACTTTTTAATGGGGGGGTTTAATTTGTTATTCATTTGTCAAATATCTGTTCTTATTGATTTTATTGATGGTATTTGTTTCTTGTCTAGATGGTCTACAGATGAAATGCACACTGTCCTTGAATTTAAATTTTAACAGGTTATCAGTGCATCACAGAGTTTATTATTTCCTTCTGTTGATCAATGAAAAAAAGAAGCTGTGTTGAGGCTTTAATTTATCTAGTTCTTACAAATATTGTGGTTGTCTGTCAAAGTAATATAAATTAGGCTATTAAAAAGCACATCTTAACCACAACTGTGGTACTTCTATTATTTTAATTTTTTCTTTTTTTTTTGCTCTTAAGTTTAATGTCCTGGGTGGTCTTAAAGTATCAGAGTTTGTGTTTCACATTTAGAGCTATTAAGAAATAGTTTTAAACCACAAAGATTTTTCTTCCTTGGATCTTTGCACAGCTGCCACTTGTGTGATGTTTCTTAAAACAAATCCTTATCTTAAAATAATTTAAACTGCATCTTGTCATTTGTCAGTTTTTAATATAATATTATTTTTTTCACCAAAGTTATGACTACTTTAAACAAATAAATCGGGTAAATCTTTGTTGAGCAATAAAATAACGGAGGTGTCTGATACAGCTCACAATAAGGTGTCTGAAAGCCGGTTGGAAGGTTTGACAATAAATGCCATGAACTGCATCGATCATGGTGTGTTACAGCGTGTTCGAGTTTGGATTGGAATCGTACAGTCATTCAGAGGTCAAAACTCTTGAGAGAGAAAGTTAAACTTGGTAAAGTAAAGTGGAAAATATCCTCTTTGAAAAAGATCTGCCGTCTGATGGACTCCAATTTGAGGTCAATATATACATTCAAATGCCCTTTTTTTGTGTAGGAATCCTTTCTAAAACCTAAAAACAAATTAGATTAACATCTTCAGTTTGACAATGGAAGCTCCTCAAAAAATCACAACACAACCAGATAAATACCACACCTTTAATAACTGCAAATAAATGTGCTGCACATAACAACAATGGAAAAGTTTCTGAGGACCAAACAAAAAAACATGAACCAGACTAAATGTACACTGCTTCACTGCTAGAAAAACATGTTTTCAGTTATATCTCTACTATGTAGTTCAAGATGTCACCACTGAGGGGTGGACTTCGGTATAACATTTGAAAGATAATTTGTACCCGGTCAGGACAGTTTTTTTGTCTTAAGAAACAGAAATCTTTGTCATCCCTGTCATTTGCAGTAAAATGGTTTTAGTAACTACTGTACTGTTTTTTTTTGTTGTTTTGGTTTGGTTTTTTTGGTTCTTTTCACAGCTGCTACATAACAATAGACTGTGACTTGCGTGATTTTTCTCAAATGTTTTTGTATCTTTTCAGTTGTCATTTTGAAGATTATACAGTGTTTTTTTATTTATTTATTTTCTTTACTGAAATTGTTGCTAGTATGAACAGTTTTATTTGCTCAGATGTGTGAAGAGCAATAAAATGACAACAGTATCCCACAGCCTCTCTGCCCGGTGTCTGACAACAGAAGATCTGAGATGTTACTTGCTCAAGGTTTGAAACTGAAGGGTAGCTGCATCTTCATTCACAGGTCAAAACTTAAACTCACTAAAATAATGTGGAAAATATCATCCTTGATGAACTCAAACGGCCAGTGGTCAATATGTTTATCCAATTGCATAACCCTAATGTGATTATCAGTTTTACTCAAACACAAACTACATATGTGTATATTCCCCTCACATCCTGTGAACCTTGTAAATATTTCTTACTTTTCTTACTTTTCTTACTCTACTTATTCCTTACTCTATATTGCATGCTATTAGTACTTCCTGCGAGTTGTACGGCCCTTCTCATCCAAAGCATTTCATTGCATTGTTGCCCTGTGCTACGTGCATATGACAATAAACAATCTTGAATCTTTAAAGCTACTTATTAAAAAAAAAGACTGAGACCCCCCTATTAAGATTAATGATCACAGTGGTTCTCAAACTTTTCATGCAGTGCCCTTGTCTTCCTCAACCATCATCAGTCTGATTGTTTATCTCTGATTTAAGGGGCACCATCAGAATAACATTTATAACATTTTAAGTCCTGTGACCAGAATATTTAGCTCTTTCCTATCAGTCATAAATCTCTGACATGTTTTCTTGCATATCAGGATGAAGACATGGCTCTACAGCAGGAGGATGATGAGGATGACATGGTGGACGTGATTTGGCGTCAGCTCACTAGCTCGTGCCCATGGCTTGGGGAGGCAGGCCAACACGTCACAGATGGTCTGATCCGGGTTTGGAGACGAGTAGTGGATCGGATCTTTGGTCTGTACCGTGTCTCCTGCCATGCCTATTTTACCTTCCTCAAACTTAATGCAGGACAGGTGAGACTGCTGCTTTGTTAAGGTTCTTAGGAAATCTGTGAAGCAGAGTTTTCCTTCATCTCAGCTGTTGATCTTCTGTGACTCTTCTGCTTTTTAAGGTACCTGTCGATGAGGACGACCCTAAACTCCTTCTGTCCTGTCACAACAGCAAACAGAGCAATGACGATGTGATTGTCATGGCAACTTTGCGTCTCCTTCGGCTTCTGGTGAAGCATGCTGGTGAACTCAGGGAGGGCCTTGAGCTAGGCTTGGCTTCAACTCCAACTGCACCCTGGAGACGTATGTCATGCATCAAAATATGAAAACATTTTATCTTTGTTTGTTCCACTTTGAACAAAGGATTTTCTTTAGAGCAAAACTTGCTCATCAACTTTTGAGTGTTTTTAGGATAGTGAAAAAGACTAGGAAATGACTGCCAAGGTTCAGTATATATTAGACAGACTAGCACAAAAGGGCGCTTTTATGATTCATTTGCTAAAATTGTTATTTAGACAATTGCTAGACCAAAACATGTGGGAACATTACCTGTTACTTCTCAAACAAGACAGTTCAATCATACCTGCCTCTTAAGCTATCCAAGACTGAGGACAAGTTTTTATTTTTCACTCATAATTCCAAGACTAGTAGATAATTGATTATTATTACTATTACTATTCAGACCCTCCAGGATTTTGCGATGTTGCGATCGCAACTATTAACGCAAAATCAAGCAAACCCCGCAAAATCGCAACTTTTTGCAACTCTGTCCAAAACACCGCAATTAACCCAATATTTATGGTTGAATACAAAGTAACCCCAAATAACTCAGGAAGAAGACACGTGACGTCACTTCCTGTTAACATCAGAATGTCGGGAGCGTGCAGGAGCAGCGACCGAAGCCAAAATGTGCGCTAATGCTTCACATTTGCCCACAAAGATTTCAGCAAACCAGTTTCCTCCCCAGCTGCAGCTGTTTTGCACGTCCTGCAGTTTAATCATCGAACATAAACACATCGACAAACACTTTGTGTCTGCAAAACATGTGAGGAGAGCTGCAGACCAGGGACAATCCAGAAATGCTCATGAATGTCAGTTTAGAAGCTATCAGTTCTCAAATAAAGCACCTTTTGAGAATGTCAATGTTTGTTGGTAATTATCTTACAAAACTAGGAAGGATTTTTGGTTTATATATTAAAAGTTATGGTTTTTTATTGATTTTAGTATAAAAAAAAATCGCAACTTTTAGGAAAATGCCCTGCGACATCAGGCATTTTAGCCGCAACAATCACAAAAAATGCCCGCAAAATCCTGGAGGGACTGACTATTATAAAAACTCTGTCCCTGGTACAACTTCTGAAAATCTGATGACTGTAATAACAAAGCAGATTGAATCAATAACCCAGCCAGCACAAAACGGTATTATATGGGAAGGTAAACACAATTTTCACTCTATAATAGTCAAAAACAATTAAGGACAAGAACAGAGAGCAAATCTGTTGATTTAGTTTTATTGAAAATAAAACTAAAGTATTCCATCAATGTGAGGATGTTAACCTGAACCTGTATAAAATATTTGATACTTTGATCAAAATATTTTTTCCCTTTTTATGTTAATGTTCTACTATAATTTTTTTATTATTTTTTAGTGTTCTTTAGAAAAAAATGACGAGAAAACAAGCTGTAGTTGACAGTAAAACCATGAAAGTTTGTTAATCCTGAAATACTGAATATTACTCATCAAATATGAATATTTAAAAAAATCTGAACATATAAGGTATTGTACAGTAAAGGTCAGGTTGTGTAGCACAACTAAACAACACTGGAATAATAAATATATGTAATGAAATTGCAAAAATTAGTTCACTTTTTATACAAACCTTCTGAATGTCTTCTAACTTTTTACTGAACTTTTAAAATAAAAAAATGGACTAAATGTGAATGAACGTTTTGTCTCAGCACTGCTGTCTGCTCTGTAGTGGTCTGACAGCAGGAAGTCCTACATCACTGTTCCTCTGCTGGTTGGTTTTTTGTAGCAAATAAATAAACTAAACACATACACTCTTATTTTGAAGTGACAAAATTCAGCTTCCTCTGTTTGTAATTACAGCCATGAACAGAGGAGCATATACCAGAGTGAAAACACATGAAAAAGAACATAAACTCCAAACATAACATCCCCGGTGCATTGAAAACCTAACAAGACTCTGAGACAGAGAACAAAACACTGAAACACAAACCGAGTGCACGAAGGAATGTTTAGACCTCTATATTGGAGAAACTGGAGAACTCCAGATTTTCCTAGTGGTTTTCTAAATTTCCCCTTCTCTAACTTGAAAAACTCCCAGTTAGGATGTCCGTGTTCGGGGAGCTTTTTTGATGTGTTTTTGTTTCTTTTCCTTTCCTTCTGTCCTTGTGGGGACACGTTTGACTCAATGGTGTTGGGGTCTAATGACAGAAAATCACTAAATTTAGCTGCGTAAATAAAGCATCTCATGCAGTTTGAAGCTTGGAACTCCACACTTTCCAGTTTTAAATAGAGAAAGCTAACTGGATAGGAAGTGAATAGAAGTCCAGTAGAGTTTCATCTTTTTTGTTTTTCTTTACATTTTTGACTCATTACAAACTACTGTACTTTATCAATATTGTGAAAATAGAGCAGTTTAACAAAACTGAAAATAAATGTCCATTAAAAACGAAAAAAGTTATCGATTATCCACAGAATAAAGCCACTTTTTTCCTACTTAAGTAAACAAACATGAAGTAGGTTCTATAATTAATTCTCCAGGAATAAGGTGGATATTCCTTCTAATTCGTGTCTTCCACAGGCATCATCCCCCAGCTGTTCTCACGTCTCAACCATCCAGAGGCTTACATCAGACAGAGTATATGCAGCCTGCTGTGTCGAGTGGCTCAAGACTCCCCACATCTGATCCTTTACCCAGCCATTGTAGGCTCACTCTCTCTGGGAGGGGAGGCTCAGAACGCAGGTATCCAATACTCCTGTTCACCTTGGTATGTGCACTTCTTTTTGTAGAAACCAAGACAATGGGACATTTTAAATCATGTCTCATTTATCTGATTGGAAATCGTTATTTTACTGTAATACATTTCTAATCTAAAGTGTAGTTTGACTGTATTTACAAGGAGCAGAAGACTAGCACTGGTCATAACTATATACTATCCATTCATCCGAAGTGAATGACCACTTTAGAGAGCTTTTAAAGGGTAGTTACTGGGTACACTTTTGTGTAAGAAGATTTTTCTCTGTGTTCTCACAAGTTGAAATTTCTGAGTTTCAAATTGAAAAATCAACTGGAATAAGTCCAGAAGTCAGAGATTCCTGACCACAGAAATTAAAGTTCTCCATCACCACAATAGATTTCTGTCATCTGCAAAAATTAGAAGTAAAAAACATGTTTGTTTGTTTTTTGTTATGGTTCTGTTAAAGCCATCTAATCTAATTATGATACAGGGATTAAACAGATGTTGTTTTCAACAAATAAAGTGAACCTGAGCCAAAATGTTGTCCAATCAGAGCAGAGCAAGGAGGGTCGTGCTTCACGATTTATAGTGCAACCAGGTGCAAGCAGTCTTGCCAACTTCCAGTGTTTGTCCCTTAATGTAGCAAGTTTTCAGAGCACTCTTGTGACTATTTTTTAAAAAGTGATTAACGACTTCTTCTGGTGGTTTTAAAAGATTTATGAAGACGGATGTAAAACGAAGTGTTGTTCTTTCCAACCAGCAGCGGATTGGAACCGGGACGAACATTCAGATTCTCCAGGATTCCTTCAGATTTTTACATTTCAATTGTTGTGAAAGAACTCTCCATAAGTTAATAATAAACCTCTACACTTTTGCATGACACAGTTTGAGTTTTGATACTGTTTTTTCAGCCAAACGTCTATGTTTCTATGTGAATGTATGTGTGCAGAGCATAGATAGACTGTGTTGCTGAGGCTGCAGAATGCATCAGTTCAGAGCATCTCGCCAGTCATAAGTTTATTCAACTCCCAGCGAACTGATACATTCAGCAGACTCGGCACCATCTGCACATCCATGGTCTGTTTGTGCTTAGTGCACGCGTACATTTGCGTAGTAACACGGACCATGTTTTGAATTACTCTCAGTAATATCAGTAAATGTAGATCCATTAATTGATGATGTGATTTGTGAACAGGGAGCAAATTGCCGTCAGCTCTTCCTGCCTTCTTGGGTAGCATGCAGGAAGAGGACCTTGGTGAGGAGGAAGAGGAGGAGGAGGAGGAGGAGCAGCAGCTGCAGGGTGCTGAACAAGGAGCCTCAGAAGAGATGGCAACTTGTTCCAGTCAAGACCAAGCCATGATGCAGGACTGCTATAGCAAGATTGTAGAGAAGCTGTCTGGAGCCAACCCAACCATGGTGCTTCAGGTGCGCTGGAAAAATACAAACCGTTCAGATTTAACCAATAAAACTGGTTTAACAACCAATATGTTTGAGTTCAAATTAATTAGGTGTAACAACTGAATCGCTCTTTAAAAACTATTAAATATCAACCAGTTTTTACACTTGTAATTTCTCAAATACTTTTGAAAATGTTTCTCAGTAAAATCAGATTCAAATTTCTCAAGAATTTGTCAAGTTTTAAAAGAAAATTTTTCATCATTTTAGGTAAATAGATTAGGATAGATTAAATTTGAACTTGTTTACAGTTGGTATCACTCAAACAAATAAAAATAGTCAATAAAATGTAATTAGTTCAACTAGTAAAATTATAAGTACTGGTAGTTTGCCTAAAAATCTTATTAAACTTTACACAAATGAGAACATATTATGGTAATTATTATTTATCCATTAAAATACAAACTACCTACCAGACAACATTTGCTCATTTAACAGCTCATTGTCATTTATTCCATCCAAAAATGTCTTCATTTTTCTGCCAAAAATAAAATCTTTTTTAAAAAGACAGTTTTATTCTTTGACTTTGAACACAGTGTTTAGTCTTGTATGGCATCTTCAAACACACTGTGAACCTGGTGTGTGTAGGTTTTGTATGTTTCTCTTTATATTGTCTCAATCTCTTTTTATCTTATTGCACAGCACTTTGGCTACCCATGTGCTTTTTAATACGTACTATAAAAATAAAGTTGATTGATTGAAAGTAATCGTGCAACACAAAACTGATGAAGGTATAAAAGTTTCTACAAATAATGAACTTATTGGTCCCATAAACACAGCTAATGTCCTCATGTTGGATAGCTACATAAGCACTGCTCTAGGTTTATCTGACAGAAAGGACATAAACAACAAAACAGATCCCTCTCTATGACAGTTCCTAACTTCAGTTTTTACTAACTTTTATCTATATTTTTAACACATAACAATGAAGACTTATTGATCTCTTATTGATTTCAAGGTCATGGGGTCAAAGGTCAAGGTAATATGTGACCCCCTTGTTAAAACCTTGTCTGTGCTCCAGCTTAACGTCCAAGACATACAACTGTCGAACCCTTTGCTCCCTAGATACTTCTACTTAAGTTGTCCATGGCGTGAGTCCACAAAGGTTTAGGACAGAGATTGTCATTAGACTATGGCTCCATATTGGATTTTATTTTTATTAAGACCAGTTCCACCAAAGAAATCTTGAGTGATACTTGTGAAGTCCACCACTGATTTGGATAGGCTGATAGTCATTAATAAGTAAGTTCTTTACACTTTCATGTTCTTCTATATTCTTGTTGATTATCAGTGAAATGGATCTTTGACCCCACCACATTCATGTATATATTTATTAGACACACATATTCAGAATTGTTGCATGACATAATTCATGTTTTGAATTTTGATTACTCTGACTAATCCTAAAAAAAAACCTGGACTTCTGTTCTGTAGCTGAAGATGTTTCGCTTCTCATTTCTCAACTGAGATGAGAAGTGAAACATAGCACTGTTTTGGACCATAAACATTAAAATAGGCCACAATTTTCAGTCAAAATTCAGCAGCCCAACTAGTTGGTCACTTGATCACAAGCAGTCAGAATTCAGTGACTCCAACAAAAAAGGTTTAAGTGCTAACTGGACTCCAGCAGATGCACAGGTGCAGCCCAGTGAGATACCTTCTTATGTTGCAGCTACAACAGAACAGAATCATCCTATGTCAAAAATACTAATACTAACACAACTTTTCCACACACACACAACAGGACCAAAAACAAAGTTTTGTGCTACAGTGTACAACAAAATATTTCATTTCTTGTAGGTGTGAGAGATTCTATGCTCAATATTTTGCCTGAAGTGTGAGAAAGCATCTAGATGGATCTGTAATGCTTTCATAATGGCATCACAAAAAACGACAAGTTAAAGTGCCTTTTTCAAATTCCACGAATTTGTTATGCAGTCTTGTGTGTTTTGTAGGTCCAGCAGCTGGTGGGAGAACTACGCAGAGTGACTTTACTTTGGGATGAACTGTGGCTTGGCGTGTTACAACAACAACACATGCACGTGTTGCGTAGAATCCAGCAGCTGGAGGACGAAGTAAAGAGGGTTCAAAACAACAATACACTGCGCAGGTCAGATGCATTCACGTGCAGGACACCAAGTTTGTGTCTTGGAAGATTTTGTAGGCTAAATAAGCAGCATAAGGAGGGATTCATAAAATAATTAAAGCTGTAATGTTCTTGGAAGGAATACATACTGCCCACCACCTCTCATGCTAGAGTTTTAGATTAAAATGATCTTGTAAAGAGAAATAACATTTTGGTTAAAGCTTGTATATGAACTTCTGCAGGATCTTGTGAGCTGTATTAGCACTCTGAGCATGCTCAGCTTCTTACAAACCCATTTTAGCTCAGTATCTGTAAAATATAACCGTTTCTTACCTGTGGTGGCCATCTTGAATTGGGTTGACCCCAAAAGTTAATAAGTTGTAGATTGTACATTCAACTATTATTTTCAGTTCATCCAGTAGTTAATTAGATATGTTGCTGATGGAAAGAGAGAGTTGACTCTAATTGTCAATGACAAAGTAAAAAAAAAAAAAGAAAATCAGTTTTGTGTCATCAATAATTGCTCACAGTATAAGTTGAACATGATTTTCATCTACTGCCACATATATTTTAGCTCAGTATCTATAAATAGTTATCCAGTGATTGATTTCTGAGAGTTTTATTGAAATCCAGCCATTGGTTCATGCAATATTTGGCTAACACAACAGATAAATGAATACACACAGGCACAAACATTATCACCCTTTTGCCTTTAGGTGGCAGGTGATTGAAAAGTTTAATAAGTTTAAGATTTAATGTAATTCATTGGTGGTTCTTGTTCATAACAGCTTCTATTAGCTCTCCCTACTTCTGGTTACATTGATATAATGACTTCAATGACATTATCTTTCTTGAAAAGGTTTTCTGCTCAGTTTGTGTTCTGCATTAATTTCTTTTCATCTCTTAAATTTTAAACATTTCTTGTCTCGTGTAATATCACGTCATCAGTGCTTGTGTCTGTTTGCTGTGTTGCAGGGATGAAAAGATTGCCATTATGCGTGAGAAACACTCTGCTCTGATGCGCCCTGTAGTCTTTGCCCTGGATCATGTGTGCAGCATCACAGCAGCTCCAGCAGAAACGCCACACGAGACCTGGTTCCAGCAGACCTACGGTGATGCCATCACCTCTGCTCTGGAGCGTCTGAAGAATCCAACCATTCCTGCTAACCCGGCTAGTAGTTGGCTTCCTTTCAAACAGGTGCATGTTTGTCCTTTATGAACCTATCCACCTTATTTCTATGGCCCATGATTATTTGCATGAGTATCTTCTACTTCCGGTTAGTGCATTTTGCTTTTGTAGCAAACATCTCTGTCAGCACAAATGCGGACAATAACATGTGGGGAAATTACTTGTTTTTTCTCAGCCGTGATAGTATAATCTTCTTTGTCCCTTCAAATATCCAGGTCTGCGAAGACAACATGAAGAAATGTTAAATATTACCATGTTTAGCTGCTTCATTACCTCTGTTGCTGCAGTGGATGAATTAATAAATAAAAGGCTCTGGAAAACATAAGCACCTCCTTAAATGATTGATCTTAATGAACTAAAGTAGTTGAAATATAGTAAAACTTAATACCTGAGAACTAAAAGCTATTTGTGAACTTTCCTAAATTTATGTCACATTTTATTTTACATTTATTAATCCAAGCCCAGTTAAAAGTGTATATGTAGTTGACAATGAGTACAGAAAGGTTTTTATGTTACACACATGATTCTAGGTCTAGTACTGTAGATGATTATGTTGCATAATGATGATAATAATAAAAATCTGTTTCTAATGTCAGATAGTAATAAAACAAATAATAATTTAGCCAACAAATACCATTGGCATTGTACAATAGTTACAAACAGTTGAGAACAAGTTTTTTTTTATGAAAACAAAACCCTAAATGTTCCGTCATTGTAAGTACAAACACCTGAACTTGGTAATATTTGTACTTAATATTTTACATTTTGGTCACAACATTACCAAATGCATCCCACAAGCATTTTACCCAACAATATGTTAAATCAAATAAAAAATGTGAATGTTTAAGGTATCATACAGTAAATATCAGGTTATGCAGCACAAATATATGGCATCAGTGGAATAATATAAAGTGGGTCATCAAAAGGCAAAAATCAGTTCAGAGTTTTTGTAGAAAGCTTTCAATGGTCTTCTCACCTTTACTGGAAATAAACTTAAATAAACCTGACTAAATGTAGAACCATTTAGTATGTTTTCTCTCAGCACAGCTGTCAGTCTGTCTGTTCTCCTGTGGTCCAGTCATCCATCAGGGTTCTTCTGCTGGATTCTTAGCAACAGAATTCATAGAGATTTTGATGATCTTTTAAGATGTAGTTGTTTTTTTTAGCCCCATTCCTTTGAATCTTTGTTTGTTTATGTGCAGTGAACTGAACCGCTGGTTGCAGGAGCAATCCCTTTTCATTTCAAATGAAAGTATAACACCTTCTTATTTTAAAGCCAGATTTGAACTCTGTCTGCTTGTAGTTAGAGCCACAAACAGAACAACTAATACTGGAGTGGAGGACAACTCAGAAAGAATAACTTCATCCATACTATGAAAACCCAAGTAATTTAGCAGAACAGTAAATAAATTTCTTTAAAATCAAGGTGTTCACTTTATTTCCTTCTGACAGATGCATGTGTGCACACATGTGGACAACTAAAGCTTAACTAAAGTGGTGTTTTTAATTTTGTGTTGGGGGGAGCAGATAATGATGAACCTGCAGCAACGAGCTCAGAAGCGAGCCAGCTATCTGCTCCATCTGGATGAAATCAGTCCTCGGCTGGTCTCCATGACAACAACACAGATGGCCCTGCCAGGCGAGGCGTCTGCGTCTGACGCTGTCACGATACAAAGTGTAGGCAAAACCATCACAATCCTGCCCACCAAGACCAAGCCAAAGAAGCTTTTCTTTCTGGGTTCAGATGGCCGCAACTACCCATATCTCTTTAAAGGTAGGAATTTTGTTCAAAGTAGGTATTTTAAATGCTGGGGTGAGCATTCATTTTAAAATTACAGGCCAAGCCTTTCTTGGAAGGAATACATATTGCCCGCTGCCTTTCATGCCAGAGTTTTAGATTAAGATCCTTAAGAAATGTGAAAGTTGGTGCTGTTTTAGTCAGACCTTAAAAATAACACTTTACACAATTCAATTCACTTTATTTATTTAGGGCCAATTTACAACAAGAAAAACCTCAGAGCACTATACAAAAACATTAACATATAGTGCATTATAAACCAGCATTACTGAAAGTTATCTAACTACAGAAACCAGCAGATTTCAAAATCTTCACTTTGTCGCAATCTCACATCCTGAGCAGCACGTTGTCAACAGTGGAAAGGAACAAGTCTCCTTTAACAGGAATAAACCTTCAACAGAACCAGAACTAGGCTCAGAACAGGTCTGTCTCCTGCCAGCTGGAAAGAGACAGACAAAGATTGATCCAGGTGTAATTTCTATGGGAAGAAAAACAGAAAAATACAAGTTAATGGCAGTAATAATTAAGCTGTTTTGTTGTTGTAACAGTGCGTCTTGGCAGTAAATCTTACACTGTTATTTCCCCTAATAGATGCCACATTTGTAAGGAAAATGCATTTGTGGGTTGAGCAGCAGATTTGAGTATCTGGGTTGGTGTTTATTGGATTTGGACAATTGAAGTCTGAAGAAAGAAGACATTAGCAATTTAGTAATTTATTCATTTAAAGGGGACTTATTATGCAAAATTCACTGTCTGCATGTTTTTGTTTCCATTTGGCTATCTACTGCTTCTAGAAAAACTGTCCAAGCGCCAAAAAAAACCACCCAGTCATTCTTTGGCAATAAGTAAATGTTTTCTGGTGTCTGCAAAACGACCTGGTTCAAAAACCTGAGGATTGTTGCGTCACTACCTAGCAACCCCAAGCCGAGCCCAGCCCCTCACCTAGCAACCCAAGTGTAGCTCCACCCACTCCATTACAAGAAGACCATCACATTTGTTGTGCTGGTTTTACTGCTGAACAATGTCTGCTGGGAAAAAAAAATGTTCTGTTTTCGACTGCAATATAGAACATGTGCTGCTGGTGCCCCGACCTGCTACCATTCAGAAATATATTATAGCACCCGTGGGCCACCTCTGACCCAGACCCATGCTGGTTATGGGCTGTCAGAAAAAAAAGAGACCCCGGGTCCATGTCTGTTTACGGGTTCAGGCCAAAATGCTCACCTACATTTGGCCCAGAGCAGATGACTTTTCCTGTCAGGGTAAACAAATAATTGTGCGCATAGTTTGTCATTTTTGCTCGTCTAAAAGCAACTGCGATGGCAGGTCACTTTGGAGAGGAGCCAGAGGAGGAGGAGAAGAGAATTACCTTCTCATCTCTGAAATAACAGAAGAACATAAATAACCAGGACCTGTGGCAGCAGGTCTGTTTTGTTTTCTGAATGCATGTCACTCAGAAACAGCCGTGATGTCGGCTAATCTCAGACATCCAGGGCGCACAGAACCATTTATTATTATTATTTTTACCCTCGAAATAAAGTTTGTTGTTGTTGTTTGCTTTATTCACCATCTCCCGTGTTAGAAAAAAATAAATAAATAAATAAAACTGGGTTTACAGCACAAGTTTGCTTCTGCGCCACTGTTCCAAACCGGCTCTTGTGCAATAAATAAAAAATAATAATGAACACTGCCAGTGTTTATTATTTACTTGTTTTACATTTTTTTCATGGTCAGTTATAAAGCTGTCAGCTTTACTAATGATCATCATTCCTAATAAATGATTTGAATAAAAAAATCACAGGTGAAAACTTTTCATTAATTTATTAACTGTTGCTTGATGGTGATTCGATACAGGTCAAAGCTTGATGCATAAATAAACTTAAATTAAAAAGGCTATTTTTTGTTTAAAAAATCATTGTTTAGTTAATTAAATCAAATTTTATCTTAGTTGTAAACTTGTAAGCTGAATTAACTGAGGTTATGCAGTGGTCAAAATGACCCCTTGCTGTTCACAGATGTGTGAACAGAGTTGATGAGCGGCTTACAAATAAGAGACGCTATTCATTTCACTAATAACACACTATTGATAAAAAGAAAGACTTTTGTTGTAAATCTGTAGAAGACTGCATACAGTTCCAACATGCTGACAGGGTGAGGAAACTGTCTTCTTGTGGTGCTGTGTTTTAAGAGTGCCTACTTCAGGTTAAAGTTCAATAACTATACAGTCATTCAAATTAGACAGCTTGCTGTACAAATTTGAACAAGATTTTGTTGCATTTTTCCATAACAGAAACAAGTTGAATAAAATTTAAACAGTATAATATAAGGTGATTTAGAGCAAAGTAAGGTGCATTTATAGTGCAGAAACGTGTGTGTGCATATTTTAATTTATTTGTATTTATTTGATTATTTTATTTTCTCTCTTCATTCTTTCCCCACATATATTGCATGTCTGGTTACTGAGTTTGTGTATGCCACTGTGGCTTTTTTAGTGACATGAGCAGTCTGATGGCTTGTGGGATGAACATATTGGTTCTAGACCAGAACCTGGTGGTTCTGGTCTTCAGGCTGTGGTACTTCCTGCAGAAGGCCAGCAGGGTAAACAGCCCATATTGGGGATGTGTGTTGTCTCCAGTAATGTTGTTGGCTCTAGTGAGGCACCGTCTGAAACTGATGTCTCAGATGAAAGGCAGAGAAGTCTTTATGATCCATTCTCACCGCCCTCCTCAGGTCCTTCCAGTCTGCAGCCAAGCAGCTTCCCCCCCAGACAGAGATGCAGTTGTCATGATGCTCTCAGTGGTCCCCCTGTAGAAGCTGGTGAGGACAGGGTGGGAGAAGGGATCTCTTAAACCTTCAGAGGAAATGCAGTCGCTGCTGCCCTCTCTCCACTAGAGATGTGGTGGTCTCTTACCAGGACAGCTGACTTGTTGTATGCACCCCCAGGAAACTAGTATTCTCCACCACCTCTACTGCTGTATTGTTTATGAGCAGTGGCGTGTCATGCAATTAGCTCCTTTGTTTTATTGACATTTAGGATAAGGTTGTTTTTTTTCCACACCAATCCATGAGCTGTGCCACCTCTTCCAGGTCATTGTTGTTACTGATCAGATCCACAACTGTTGTATTATCTGCATACTTGATGATATGGTTGGTTGCAGACCTGGCAACACAATCATGGGTCATCAGGGTGAAGGGAAGTGGACTCAGAACGCAATCCTGGAGGGAGCCAATGCGTAGAGTGATATCAGAGGTGTTCCTTCCCACACGCACCAACTGTGGTATGTCCGAGAGGAGGTTTAGGATCCATTTTCAGAAGGTGGCTTTGAAGCCCAGGATTTGTTGCAGCCAGTTTTCTGGCCAGGTGTTGAGGGATGATTGTGTTGAATATTGAGCTGAAGTCAACAAACAGCATTTGCACACAAGTACTTTTTTTACCTGCAGGTGTTGTAGGCTTAGATGGAGAGCTGAGGAGAGAGCGTCCTCTGTGGAGCGATTGAGGCGGTAAGCAAACTGGCATGGGTCGAAGGAGACCCATGTCAGGGAGATTAGAGGTGATGCATTGCCATTCAAAGCACTCCATCATGATGGGTGTGACCGCCACCGGGCGTAAAATTTAGAGGCTGGTTTTAGTCGGCTTTTTGGGCCACTGAAATAATTGTGGCAGCCTTAAAGCAGGAGGAAACAAATGATGTCTTGCTTCAGGAAGTCTTTAAACATGCCTGTAAGGCACTGGGGTAATCTGGAATGCACATTCCTTGAGCACCTGCCCAGGTATGTTGTCAAGTCCGGCTGCATTTCTGGTGTTGATGTTCCTCAGTGTCCTGCAGTCATCAGCTGTTTCAAGACTCAGTGCCTGCTCATCAGGGAGTGGGCTTCCCTTCTTCACTGGGGAGTCATTTTGTGCCTCCAGCCTGCCAAAACTATTTATTGGTTTTGTTCAGGAATGTTTGTGTCATCATTACAAGCTTTTCTGTTGTCCTTGTAGTTTGTGATGGTCTGGACCTCTCCATATGTTCCTGGTGTTAGCTGGATTATGGAAGAAGCTCTAAACCTCCAGACTGTGGGCACATTTTGTCTTCCTTATGTCCAAGTTGGCTCTGGCTGTTCTAAGAACGTGGAGTTGCCAGATTTGAAAGCTGCATTCCATGCTTTCAGCATGGCCCACACCAACCATGGTTTGCAGTTGGCACAGGATGTGATGGTTCTGATGGTTCACAAATGTGGCACCATTTAAGGAGAAATAAATAGGCTCTTCAATAGTATAAGATTTATTGTTACAATAAAGAAATAATTTTTAAAAAGCCAGTCTGATGAATTATTGCAAGATTTGTTAGTGCTTGTAGTATTTGCTCAGGATGATATCAGCTACAACCACACCAACTTTTAGCACAATAAATGTAACATTTACAGTCATTTTTGTACTGCTATTGTCTATCAGCTGTAGTGATCATCTTGAACTGAGTTTACTCTAAAAATTAATTGAATTTATCCAAATTTCCATCATTTGGAACGTGGCCAAGATGAATCTGTCATCTGTAAAAATGAGAAGGAAAACAAACAAATGTGTTTCTTGTTGTGGTCACATTAAAGCTATTTGGTCTAATTATGAAACAGGGATTGAACTAACACTGCTTTCAACAAATAAAGCGAACCAGAGCCAAAGTGTTATCCAGTCAGAGTAGAGCAGGGTGGGTTGTGCTTTGAGGATAAGATAAGATAAGAAAATTAATTAGTCTCCCATAGGAAAAAATTGTCTTGGAAACAGGCAAAAACCACAATACAACAATAAAAAACTCATCCAAGAGGACATTAACCATAAAGATTGGCAGTACATCCCATCACCATTTCCATACACATACAATACATCCTCTACATGCTACTCTTGATCACTTTCTGGACCTCCTATTACTCTGCCCAGGCCCCGCTAGTTGGCCATTTATCAGGTTAATGGAGAGTGATACAAATGAATGTTTTCAGACGGTTGTATTTACACAGGGGGACCCTGAACCTTCTTCCTGAGTTCATAAGAACGTATTCTGATGCGAGCACATGTGACCCATCAGACAAGATGTTCTGAGCTTGCCTGATGGTAGCCTGCTCAAACAGGTGTTGTGGAGAAGATAGATCCGGAGTGTTAATGATCTTACTTGCCATCTTCACCAGACTTTGAGTTAGATTTTTTAATTTAACAGTAAGATTTCCAAACCATCCAGTAATTCCATATCTCAGGATAGACTCGACAGTTGCCCTATAAAAGATCAACATTATCATTTTAGAAACGCTACACAATCGAAGTCGTCTAAGAAAATAAAGACGCTGGTGAACCTTTGCACATACACTTGCCACATGTGTGCGCCAACACAGATCACCATCTAAGTACACACCTAAGTATTTAAAAGATGTAACCTGTTTAATGGAGCAGCCATGTATGGCTATGGGACTCCGGTCACTGATTGATTTAGGATCCAGAAATAACAGTTTTTGAGGTATTTATCTGTAGTTTATGGGAGTCACACCAAAAAACAAACTTGTCTACGGCAGCTTTATGACTGTCGGGATTATCTATTAAAAGACTCAGAATAACAGTATCATCTGAAGATTTTATTATATACTGATTGGAGTGAGAGCTGACACATTAATTTGTATACAAAACAAAAAGGTAAGGCGAACTGATGCAACCTTGGGGGGCCCCTGTGCTACTTAACTTGGAATCAGAGAGAACTGAATTGTGTTTCACTTGCTGAGATCTTTTTGATAAAAAAAAAAGAGTAATACTACTTTATTAAAAACGGATTAACCTTCAACAGTTCCAATTTCCTGAGAAGAATGTTTACGTGGATGGAATTAAAAGCTGAACTAAAATTGACAAAAAGAAGTCTGACATATGCTGTGGAGTTCTCTAGATGCTTTAGTGCAAGGTGCCTCAGTGTCAAAATAGCATCACTGGTACCGCGTCTACTAGCATAAACAAATTGAAAGGGATCCAAAAATGGCTGCACTTCCACTTGTAATAGCTTCAACATGAGTTTCTCAAATGATTTAATTACAATAGAAGTGAGCGCTACCGGGCGATAATCATTATCAGTTTGAGGACATGCAATTTTTGGAACCGGAATGCCAATTGATTTCTTCCAAATATCTGGTATCAAATGAGGGTCCATAGAGATCTGAAAAAGTATAAGCCAAATTGGAGAAGGTTCCTCTGCAAAGTTCCTGAGAAGGAAAGCAGACATATTGTCTGGGCCAGTTGCTTTTCGTGTGTTTAAACCTTTGAAGACTCTAAGTACTGACTGTAAATCAATTACAATTCTGCTCTCAGCTCCACAATTTACATTCTCCAATATTTGCCAACACACTCCCTAGAGTCATCAGTTTCAAACCGTAAGTAAAAACTGTTTAAGTCATTTGCTTTTGTGCTCTCATTTAGGGCAGCCAGGGCCTTCCGCTTGGAAGCCATATTGACCGTGGCTCAAATAGTCCCACATACCCTTGGTGTTTGAGTCAGACAGTTCACGTTCTACCCTCTCCTTATGGTGCCGCCTGGCAATGCACTCCCTTATTTCCTTTGTTATATATCGTTTGTTATTTTGATACCTCTTCACTGTCTTATGGGGTATAATAGTCCACACAAAAAGAAATGTAGACAGTGACTGCCTCAGCGACACAGTTAAGATTTGTGTCCAAGAAAAATACTTCCCAGTTTGTACTAAGAAAGCAGCTACTCAACTCCTCCATTTTTCCCTGAGACCACACCTTCACCTGGAGGAGCTCAGGCTTATTTGACTTAAAAACGGACCGATATGCAGGGAGTAAATGAACCACGTTATGGTCTGAATTGCCAAGAGCTGGTCTAGCATTAGCTAAATATGCCTCCGTAATATTGCCATAACATTTATCTAAGATGTTAGAGTTCTTTGTACTGCACTTCATGTACTGGAAAAAAAACAGGCAGAAGCTTGTTTAAACTGCATTGATTAAAGTCTCCAAGGATGAACATAGTTTATTCTGAAGATGGTGATGGACGCAGTCTGAGATTTGAGTTGCTGCACTTGAGTTGAACTTTCCGGAACGTCGTCATGAAACCAAGTCTCGCTGAAAACAAAAAGACCCGACTCATGATACTCCTGGCATGCTACAGCATGAGAGCGCAGTTCCTACAGTTTGTTCCTGAGGGAGTTGGGGTTACACAGTGCGATGGGGGGCAGTGGTAGCTTAGTGGCCCCACGTACACACTCCCTAATGCCACCTCTCCGTCCCCTCTTCCTGGTCCTCCGTCTTCCAAAAGGCTCTCGACCGTGGTACCGATAGTTCCGGCACATCCTCCAGTAGATCCTGTTCTCCCAAAAACTCAGTAGCTCGGCCCTGCTGCATGCTAGCTGAGCCGTATCAACCGGGATCTCAGATAAGCGCTGGGCGGCACAGATAGACAGGATTAGCCACAGCAATGCTAGCGGCACAGTTTTTCTCAAGTCCATTCCACGTACAGACGCCTTTGCCTTATGGTGTTGGGTAATAAAAAAAAAAAAAACTTAAAAGAGAACTGTTGAAATGAGCTGTATTTTTTCACGTAAATTTTTCGGTTACACTTGTTTTCATTATGAATCCTTGAAGCCATCATTTGATATCTTTAAAGTCTTTAGGCTTTTTATTTAAAAGGGGGGGGGGGCTTGGACTGTTTCTAGAAGCAGTAGATACCTGAATGGAGGTACAAAATAATGCGAAAAGTGAATTTTGTCCTCTTTAAACTTTTTGTATTGTGTACTTCTTCACATTCTGTTCACATCTTGTTAATTGGGTATAAAATAGTCTAAATCAGGACTCTTCAACTCAATTGCTCAGGGGGCCACACTTACTGAAAGACCAACAGCTCAGTGCCCAGACATCCGGCACTTATGGTTCATACGTAAATTTAATGTACAATTTAAAATCTAGTTTTATTTTAAATGAACTCCTTGGCAGGCGGACTGACTTGGGTAGCCCAGTCATAGATCACCTATATAACAGGATTACCTCTCTAATGAAAATATTTGTCATTTCACATTTTTAAAATGTCTCTCACAATTTTTTTCTGATTTAAAGTCTAGTTTTATTTTCAAAATAACTTATTGGTGGGCCAAACCGAGCTCAACTGCAGGTCAGATGTGGCCCCAGGCTGCCAGTTGAATAGCCCTGTTCTAAATCATAACTTTAGCTATTTTGATTTAAGACACTTAATAATGTAATTCTTAAAATCTCTCAGGTCTGGAGGATTTGCATTTGGATGAGCGCATCATGCAGTTTTTGTCAATCGTCAACACCATGTTTACCAAGGTCAACCAGCAGGAGCAGCCACTTTTCCACGCTCGCCACTACTCTGTCACCCCCCTTGGAACCCGATCAGGACTAATCCAGTGGGTAGATGGTGCCACTCCACTTTTTGGCCTCTACAAGCGCTGGCAGCAGAGGGAAGCTGTGCTGCAGGCTCAAAAGGTAAGTTTTTTTTTTTGTTCTCTGACCTAAATTGGAATGTATGACAGAGTAATCTGAACTGATCTGTGCATAAGCATAAACAACAGTCAGAACCTTCTCTCCTGCATCTTGAAGCTGCAGAGAGTTGGCCGTCTCATTCTAACACTGTGTTACTTAGCTAGGACTTGTGAGTATTCCCACACTTGCCTGATGCCTCTCTACCTGAGCAACTCCAGAGTAGGAACGAGTCCAGCCCCTCTCCAAGAGTTAGGTTCCAGAGCCCAAGCTGTTCATCGAAGTGAGCCCAACTCTATCTTGTTGACATCGTTCAACCTCACACACAAGCTCCGGCTTCTTACTTGACAGAGAGGTGACATTCCACATCCCTAAACTAGTCTATGCTGCCAGGAGTTGGCATGGCCATGGACCTGGCTCACACTGCACCCAACCTTGACAGTCCTCCACACAGGTGGTAAACCCATGTGGAGGTGGCCTCCCGTCACTCTTTTGGGTATGGTCTGGCTGCGGCCCAGGAGTCAAAGCTCGACCACCAGATGCTCCCTGTCAATTTAATTTGAACCAGGTGAAGTCACTCAGGATACAAGATAGTCTTAAACCCAGCACACTGAAGTCAAAGTAAAGCCTGTGGAAACTGATGGCATCCCAGCAGAAGTCCTGAACAAAGGTGGGGCATATCTCCTTAGTTACATTCATGCCTTGCTCTTCAAAATATGGGAATAGGAATAATCCCTGCACAATTTAGGGATGCTTTAATTGTTTCCATTTTCAAGAAGGGAGATAAGGCTGATTGCATGAACTACTGTAGCATCTCCCTGCTGTCTACCACTGGAAAAGTTTTAACCAGGGTTTTGGCTAACAGGCTTGTCCCCCTGTCAGAAAACATTCTACTTGAATCTCAAAATGGATTCCACCCAAACAGAGGTACCATTAATATAATCTTCACTGCATGCCAACTACAAGAAAAATGTCTGAAACACAATATCAGCCATTATATATGGTTTTCATAGACCTCACCAAAGCTTTTGACTCAATAAACCATCAAGCTCTGTAGTTGGTTATGGCAAAAATTGGTGTCACCCACAGTACTCACTGGCATTGGAAAGGAAACGGAACTCTTCTGTGTTAACAAGAGTGTCAACCATGGCTATGTCATCGCCCCATGCTGTTTTCCATCTACATTGCTGCCATCTTCCATCCCAGGGATGAACATCTGCCCCAAGGTGTCAGAATTACGTACAGGGCTGATAGGCAACTGCTAAACATAAATAAATTCTGAACCAAAGGTTAAATTACCCTATCCAGAACTGCATTATGGTCACAACGATGCCCTGGTAGCCCTCTCTTTAGGACCTACAGTGCTTCTTGGATGCATTACCGAAGAATACAAGCAGCTTGGTCTAACTGTTAATATGAAAAAGACCTAATTTTTTATCAGTCACCACCCATTAGCAGGAGTACCCCTGTCCAACCCCCAACCATATATTTTGACAATGCAAGATCAGAAAATATGGACCACTTCAATTACCTAGGCATCCAAAGCTGTTATCAATGGAGATAAAACACTGCCTCAGCTATGCCAGTGGGGCTTTTGCCAGACTCAGAATAAGGGTCTTTGAAAACCACAATCTTCAGACCAGGACAGAAATCCTGCTTTAAAAGCAGTTGTTCTTCCAACACTGCTGTATGGATCAGAAACATAGATCTCAATGAAGCATTATGCTTTTACTCATGCCTTCATGGTCCTCTTTGTGTCCTCTCTGGTTCCTTGTGTTTTCAGTTTACTTGTAAGTACTTTACTTGCTTGCCTCTTTTCTTATTACAATAGTGTATTCCTTGAAATCCTTGTGTCCTGCCTGCATTGTGGGTTCTAACCTCACCCACTGTGACAAAACAAGCTAAACTACACTGCCTGGCCAAAAAAAAGTCACCACATGGATTTAACTAAGCAAATAGTTATGAGCCTCCTATTGGATAATTACTGCATGAGCAGTTATGTTTCAGATGGCAACAAGTTATTGAAGCCCAACTGGTGCAATGAGTTGCTTCTCATTTCTTAAACAACCATGTTGAAAGACACATCCTGTGGTTGTGGAAAAGATGTCAGTCTGTTTGAGAAGGGTCAAATCATTGGCATGCACCAAGCAGAGAAAACATCCAAGGAGACTGCAGAAACTACTAAAACTGGGTCCAACACATTATTAAAAACTGGAAGGATAGTGGGGACTCATCGTCTTTGAAGAAGAAATGTGGCTGGAAAAAAAATCCTGAATGATTGTGATCTGTGATCACTTAAATGTTTGGTGAAATCAAATCAAAGAAAAACAACAGTAGAACTCCAGGCTGTGTTAAATAGTGAAAGTAAGAGCATTTCCACACACAATGTGAAGGGAACTCAAACAATCAAGACTGAACAGCTGTGTAGCCTTAAGAAAACCACTAATCAGTGAGGCTAACTGGAAAAAAAGACTTCA
>NC_051441.1:22970403-22995007 GCF_001649575.2 Kryptolebias marmoratus
GTGGGGGCAGTGCTATGATCTGGGGTTGCTGCAGTTGGTCAGGTCCAGGTTCAGCAACAGGATGAGCTCAAAGAATGAGGTCAAAGGTCAGCTGACTACCTGAATATACTGAAGGACCAGGTTATTCCATCAATGGATGTTTTCTTCCCTATTCCAAGATGACAATGCCAGGATTCATGGGGCTTTAATTGTGAAAGAGTGGTTCAGGGAGTGAGAGACATCATTTTCACGCATGGATTGGCCACCACAGAGTCCAGACCTTAACCCCATTGAGAATCTTTGGGATGTGCTGGAGAAGGTCAGACTCTACCATCATCAATGAAAGATCTTGGTGAAAAATTAATGCAACACTGGATGGAAATAAATCTTGTGACATTGCAGAAGCTTATTGAAACTGTTTTGATATGTTAAAACAGCTCAAAGTATGTGTTAGTAGTTTGATTGCAAAAAACACAAAATAAACTTTAAATGGGAAAACTAATACACTCAATTTATTGAGGAACAGTCTGTAGGATGATATTTCTAATTGGAAAAAATGTTTTTTCTTATTTATCTCATGAACAATTTCTAGTTGTGCCATACAAAACGGAATGGGAGCTGGATATGATTCTATTGTTTGTCAGTGATTTGTGTTGATAGTTTTTCTGAAGATAAATACAAGTTATTGTAGATTCCTGCATTTTGGATCTATTTTATGGTAAACATCTGGTTTGTGATAGTTTAGCCGCTGTATTCATGTGATTTGTTGTTTACCAAAATATTTTCAGTTTATCCTAATTTGATGTTTTTTTTTAATATGTCCTGCAAGGTCCAAGAATCCTTCCCACAACAAACTGTGCCTCCAGTACCTCGCCCCAGTGAGCTCTACTACAGCCGCATTGGGCCAGCTCTGAAGGCAGTGGGGCTAAGTTTAGATGTGACGCGTCGAGACTGGCCTCTCAGTGTTATGAAGGATGTGCTGAAAGAGTTGATGGAAGCTACTCCCTCCAATCTGTTAGCAAAGGAACTCTGGTGTTCCTGCACCACACCCAGCGAGTGGTGGAGAGTCACTCAGGTACCTTCTTTGGATTTTCCTACTCTAGTGTTTTTATTTTTGTTTACCATAACAAAATGGGCTATCTTGTGATATTATAAAGAGCATCACTGAATCCGTATAAAATAGTCTTTTATGGACTTCTAGGACTTTTTTGTTTCTGAATGTGGTGTTAGAGTGATAAACTTGTTTTTCTGCACTGCAGTCGTACGCCAGATCCACTGCTGTCATGTCCATGGTGGGCTACATTATCGGCCTTGGTGACCGTCACCTGGACAATGTGTTGATTGACATGACCACTGGAGAGGTGGTGCACATTGACTACAATGTATGCTTTGAAAAAGGTCAGTTTAGCATCTGTTGAGTTGGTTCATTGGTCACATTAAAAATCACCTAATGTCGAATTAAGTTTTTTGAGTAATGCAGGGTACCTATACAATCTTTAAAAGTATGGATTTTGATTTTAGTATTTTCCAGGTCTGGATGAGTATAGACAAAAGAAAACGGTATAGGATATATCAATGTTTCCAGACTCTATTACCCATTACATTTTCTAGAAAATAAAAATCTAATTTTTTAAAAGTTGCTCAAATGACATTGAAATTTTTCATCATGTGTGTCAGATATAAACAATTTTTGTTCAAATATTACTAGCGTTTGCAACTGCAACTGATATCCCAGTTGCAGTTTCAAACCCTAGTGATAGTGACAATTTTGTTGTGAAATACCTCATCTATACCATTTGTAAGGTCATCAAGGAAAATGCAATTTAACTTTTGACCTGACAAGCAGACATAAACACATGTATAATGAAAAACAAATTAAAGGGGAAAAAATAATTTAGTCAGATTTTCAATTTGGGATGATAGAATGATCATTTTTTGTCCAAATCTTCTGTGTAAAAAAAAAAAGAAATAAAAAGAAATTGGTGGTATTAAAGAAAGAACAATCAAACATCTCTTGCAGTAGTCAGTTGTTATTGATCTTCCTGAGATGCATTGTAAAGGCAGAGAGAAAATCCATCCATCCATTTTCTTCAACCACTTTTTCCTTTTCGGGTCATGAGGCAGCTGGTGCCTTTCTGCAGCGGTCAGTGGTGTTAGAGCCAATGTACACCCTGGATAGGGTGTAGGTTCGTCACAGGGCCACATAGAGACAAAGACAAACAATCCTTCACGCTTTCACTCAACCTAGGGACAATTTTGAGTTACCAATTAACCTAACATGCATGTTTTTGGTCAGTGGGAGGGAACCAGAGTAACGAGAGAAAACCCACACTTGCACAAAGGAAACATCTAAACTCCACCCAGAAAGGCCCCAGGCTGGGAGGCAATGCTGTGAGGCAACAGTGCTAACCACTGCACCACCATGCTTCTCCAGAGAGAAAAAAAACAATATTTTTATTTAGGGAAAATCCCCTTTCCATGTGTGCTTGTTTGTATTTGTTTTAATGTGTCTTGTAAGCCCATGTGGGCTGGGCACTTGTGAGGGTGTATGACACATTTGAAAATAAAAATCAAATCAAATAAATCCATAAACATACAAATAACAGCACTAGTGTATAGATACAAATTACTGTATATACAGAAATTACAAGAAATTTATCAAAGTTTTATGTTAAAAAAAAAACACCTGATCAACTGAAATGTAAACAGACAATCTGAGTCTGAAAAGGGCTGAAATTTCAAAATGGAAAATATATGCAACTCTGGTAATACTAAAATTTAAAAAAATAAAACGTGATGTTTGATATATCTGAGTTCTGATTGAACTGTGTGTGTGTGTGTGTGTGTGTGTGTGTGTGTGTGTGTTATCAGGGAAGAGTCTGCGGGTGCCAGAAAAGGTCCCCTTCAGGATGACCCACAACATTGAGACTGCTTTGGGAGTCACTGGTGTAGAGGGCATTTTTAGGCTGTCCTGTGAACAGGTTACTGGTGGATCTCATCCTCATGTTACATTTGTACTGAACTGTCTAAACTATATGTAGTGTAGAGCTTGCTGAGCAACATAATGGAACAAGATAACTGTAATTTTTAGTAAATGCTATTCTACAATTAATTTCTGGTCTGAAGACAGTTTTGAAATCAGATGTGTCTTTTCAGGTGGTTCAGATTATGCGTCGAGGCAGAGAGACCCTCCTCACCTTGCTGGAGGCGTTTGTCTATGATCCTTTGGTGGACTGGACTGCAGGGGGAGAGGTGGGCTTTGCTGGAGCAGTGTATGGAGGAGGTGGACAACAGGCTGACAGTAAGAAGAGCAAGAGAGAGATGGAGAGGGACATCACACGCTCTCTGTTTTCATCAAGGGTGGCTGAGATCAAGGTAAGCTCAAGTCCAAGGCAATAAATTCAGGGTTTTTGGCTTATTGTGTGTCAGCAGTGACACTGTTGTCTTCCTGTTTAAAGTGTGTTCCATACTTTTTTGCAAACTTCTTCCCCATACGTTGTGTTGTTTTAGCATTCATATAACAAAATGTTCAGTTCAATCTGGAATAGTGTATAATAACTTAATATTTATAGCATTGACACTTTGGGAATTATTTAAGTTTATTTACAAAACAATTTCCTGTAGAAAGACACTGAGATTTCTTCAATTCTTTCAAAAACATTGTTCTCTGAAATCTGTTTCAGCATACTTGTTCTATTTTTGTCTTCTTATGCACCTTTTAATTTGTAGCTACTGTCTTGCCAATGACTTGCCAATTACTACAGTTTTGCTAATCTTATCTTTTATCTATGGTTTTGCTTTATTTTGGTTTTAGCTATGAGTTTGATACATTTAACTGATAGCATAGCAATTTTGCCTATTTTAATTTTTCGTTACTGTTTTGCTAATCCTAGCTTTTAGCAATGGCTTTGCTAATCTTAGATTTGTTCTACTGTTTTGATCATTGTAACTTCTGTATATTTGTACTCCTCCCTCAGGAAAATAGACATATTATACCTCTGAACAGTGCTGCAAATAGAAAGTGTTTAAGGTACCATGTTAATTGTTTGCAGGTGAATTGGTTTAAAAATCGTGATGAAATGATGGCAGTCCTTCCCCAAGTGGAAGAGGCTGTGGAGGAGTATTTGGTCCTTCAAGACTTGCTTTGCCAGGGAGAGAAACTACAAGTCAAACTGCAGGAGGAGATGGATTTCTTGGAGGGGGCAGAGAACCATCCAGACCATGTCATCCACACTCTGGAGCAAAGGTTTGTAATGTTACACAATTAAAAACTCCAGTATAATGATGAGCAATATATCAATTTTATTTCACTATAGCACCACCACCCCATTACAACAGCACTTCTCCAGCAAACACTTTGTTTCCTCTTTACAATAAAAGATTGAACTTATATATATGCAAATGCTATCTTATCCATCTCATCTAGGTAACTGATTGGATTTGTCATATTTCATAGACAAATATAACTGAGTATCATCAGCATAACAATGAAAATTTATCCCATGCTGTTTCATAACTTTACCTAATGGAAGCATAAAGTAAAGAGTACTGGCCCAAGCACCGAACCATGAGGACCTCCATGACTAACTTTGGTGTATGAAGATTATTAACATGAACAAACTGTAATCTATTAGGTAATTACTATTTAAAGGGGACCTATTATGCTTCCTTGAACAAGTTATATAAGTCTATATAAGATAAGTCTGTGGTCGATACAAAGCATGTTCATTGAATCTAAACACAAAATCATTCTCAGATATTGAGATTTCACCTGATCAGTTCTGCCTGTTTTGAGTGATTTTAGAGTGAGTGGTTTTAAGGCTACGTCACTTTTATGCAAATAAGCTGCTGCTGGCCACGCCCTCCCAACACCCGACAGCCTACTAACGCACTACATT
Organism: Kryptolebias marmoratus; assembly: GCF_001649575.2. Classification (NCBI taxonomy): domain Eukaryota; kingdom Metazoa; phylum Chordata; class Actinopteri; order Cyprinodontiformes; family Rivulidae; genus Kryptolebias; species Kryptolebias marmoratus. The sequence goes on from NC_051441.1 coordinate 22,975,281, forward strand.
AAAAAAACCTAAAAACTCACTGAAGCTGTGGATCTGACGCACATTTATGTTGTTATTAATTCAAACTCTGAGGATTCTGACTTTGGGACAAGGTCACTTAGCGGTTCCGAACTGGCCCTAAATTTTGATCTGTGGTCAAAGTACATCAAGTAAAAAACGAACTCATTAAGGTTGAAGTTCATATAGGTTAGGTGCATGTGTTTGTCTTTTACTAAAGAGCTCATGAACCACTGAATGGATTTTAATGAAACTCTAAGAAAGTAATCTTTGGATGTGCATGTACAAGTGAACAACTTTTGAAGTCAACCCAAATCAAAATGCCAACTGACATTAAAAATCACAAAAATGTTTATAACAAAATTATTTTTATAACTATTTAGTTAAATTTGGTGGGGTAGTAGCTGTGAGTCATTTACAACACATACTCTGAGTATGCATAATGTTATTTTTAAGTTTTGACCAAAACAGCTAAAGCTTCATCCCTTCTCATCAGAAGATGATTTTAGTCTAAAACTCTGGCATGAAAGGAAGCAGGCGATATGCATTTCTTCAACACACACTAGGTCTTTAATTTTTTTAGATCTTTCTCCACAGAAGTGTTTTGTTTTGTTTTTCTATTGAATTGTGCAGGGTATGTGTCACAGAAACAGTATTTCATTTTTTATATCACAAAACCCTGACATTTTAATATGTATGTGGTTGTTTTCTGTCCACAACAAAACCAAATGCTGAAACAGTCTCCCTTCATTCTTTATATTTCCAGGTACTCTGAACACACACAGCTGCAGTCACAGCAGCGGACTGTGCAGGAGGCTATTCGGGGGAAATTGGCTGACTTGGAGCAGTGGGTCAGTCAGTACCAGGCAGCATTTTCCAGTCTAGAGGCCACACAGCTTGCAAGCCTGCTGCAAGACATCAGTGCTCCAATAGACCTGGGTAAGTGTTTCAGGGATGAAAAAAAATGAGCTTTAAAAAATGTTGAGCTTTTATTATCAAATCAAATTTATTTATAAAGCACATTTAAAAACAACTGTCGTTGGCCAAAGTGCTGCACACATAAACATTCAATACAAGCATTATACAAGATACAATATCATTACAATTCTCTCATTGTATTAAAAGCCAATGAATATAAATGTGATTTAAGAGGAGATTTAAACACACAAAGAGTTGAAGCCTGTCTAATATGAAGGGGCTGCTGGTTCCACAGTTTAGGAGCTACCACTGAAAACGCCCAATCACCTCTGTGGACCAGCCTGGATCTTAGGACAACTAAGCACAAATGGGCACTTGATCTAAGTGATCTAGAGGGCACATAAGGCTGCAGAAGATCAGACAAATATGTAGGTGCCTGCCCATTTAGGGACTTATAAGTCAACAATAAAACTTTAAAATCAATTCTAAAACGAACGGGGAGCCAGTGAAGGGAAGCAAGCACTGGGGAGATATATTCACACTTTGTTGTTCGTGTTAAGAGTCGAGCTGCAGCGTTCTGAACCAGCTGCAGTCCTGAGAGGCTGACACCAACATACAGGGTATTGCAGTAATCAAATTTGGAGCTAATAAAAGTGTGACTCGCCTGTTCAAAATCATTAGAAGATAAAAATATTTTCACTTTGGATAAAAGTCTTAATTTAAAAAAGGACTTTCTAACAACAGAACTAATCTGTTTCTCAAATTAAGACCGGAATCAAAAATTACTCCAAGGTTTTTCACGTGAGACTTTACAAACTGCTCGAGACTACCAAGATCAGCAAGGGATGTACTACAATTTCCACTAGAACCAAACAAGATAACTTCAGTTTTATTTTCATTGAAGTTAAGAAAATTTAAAGCCATCCAAGCTTTTACCTCAGTAAGGCAGTCTAACAGTGGTTGAAGTGAGAACTGATGATTGTGCTTCCACTGGAAATAAATCTGAGTATCATCTGTATAAGAATGAAAAGAAATATAAAATTTTCTAAAAATGGAACCTAAAGGGAGCATGTAAATAGAAAACAACAGAGGTCCAAGAATGGATCCTTGAGGTACTCCACGTGTGAGGGGAGCTGAGGGGGAAGTAAATTCTCTGATATTTACAGAGAAACTCCTATCTGACAGATAAGACCTGAACCAGTCCAGTGCAGAGCCTTTGATACCACATAAATCAAGTCTGGAGAGCAAAATACTGTGGTCAACTGTATCAAAGGTGGCTGTCAGATCTAAAAGGAGGAGAATAACTGAGTCTGTAGCTAATAAAAGATCATTAAATACCTTTAAAAGTGCAGTTTCAGTGCTGTGAAGAGTTTTAAAACCTGATTGAAATTTTTCAAGAATGCTGTGGGTGTTTAAAAAAGACTGCAGCTGAATAAAAACAATCCTTACTAAAACCTTTGATAAAAAAGAAACCTTTGAGATGGGCCTCAAATAAAAAAAAAAACAGAAGAATCAAGATTGGATTTCTTCCGCATCGGTTGCACAACAACAGCAGACTGGACAGGAAGTCCACATGATGTTTTATTAAGTACATAAAAGATGTTAAAGATCACTAAACTCACTACTAGGAGGACAAAACATGTTAAAAAGTGTCTCATAAACCTTGTGACTTTGGTTAAATCATGACTGAAGATGTTCCCATGACTTGAAATCATTTGTGTCCCAGCAGTGTAAGACAGAGAGAAAAAACATGCCCACCTTCCACCAGGAGCAGAGAGACAAGGAGAAGAGTGTGATGAGAAGGCTACTTTATTTCAGATGTGCTGTATAATTATTGTTCACCACCTCCAGGTCCTCCAAGCTACGTGCCAGCTACTGCCTTCTTGCAGAATGCGGGTCAGGCCCACCTGATCAACCAGTGTGAAAGCCTTGAGGCGGAGCTGAGCTCGTTGCTGCAGCAGCGCCGGGCAGCCCTTCGCAGTTGTCTGGAGCAGCTGCACAGCTACGCCACAGTGGCTTTGCTGTACCCACGAGCTACGCTGCTGTTCCACAGAGTCCACCAATGGAAGGCCTGGTTGGAGGAGTTGCTGAGGGATATGACAGTGGAGCACTGCCAGCACATCTATAGACAGTAAGGCTTTTCCTTCTGTTCTTTTATGTTGAATGAATTTAGTAAACAGTATTTTTGAAGCTATTCAAAACTTTTGCTCGTGTTGTTTTTTACTTGTTTGTAAGAATTCATCACACCAAGCCTTGTTCATGTGGGAACATTTTTTCTCTCTAAAAAAAATATCTTTGTAAACACTCACTTTTTCTACAAATGATTTCATCCACACAGAAACACGGAAAACGACCCAAAATGCGTAATTACTATGCCAGGCCTGTATGTGTCACAAAAACACCAGGAACAGTGAACAAGACCTGGAGCATTCACTAAGCCCACATGAACTAAAGACAAGGATGGCACATACCAGAGCAAGAACCAAATTCTTTTTGTGCACTGATGATGAAGTGGAACTTTATTTCAGTGTCAGATTAAACTACAAACCCACAAAGTGCAGGACAATGTTAATTAGGAGTTGTCAGTCCAAATATGTAGACATATTGGCAGGGTTTCCCCCAGAAAAGAGGCTAAGCCTGGTGGTAGGTGGCTGGCCAACCGTGATTTAGTAAAAAAAAAAAAAGATTGAAGTTGACAGGAAAGTTGAAAATATGGCTATTTATTGTTATATTGTAAGATATTTGTGCCAAATATTTACACAACTAAAGTTTTACAAAAAGGCACTTTTCAAATACTTTTTAAAAACAAAAATACAATTAAAATAAATACAAATTGTTTGCACCTAATTTAAGTCACATTTACAAATAAATTAAATTATCATAAATGAAAAAGTGCAAACACGGCACCAACACACGTCTCCTGTCAATGAATAACAACAGAGAACTCTGATAAACAGACAGATGCTGTACTGTACTGTGCTTTTTGTGGCACAGGCTGCATGTTGGATCACTACATGGAACAACAAAACAAAACATATCTAATGCTGAATTTAATAGCATCATTTTACTGGTAAACAAGGATAATATTTTCACTAAGTACAAAACATGCTTACCATATTCAGTCTTGTAAAGCCACCTGCTGAATTTCAGCTCAACTAACCATTTTTGGTTAAACCAGATAATGTTTATCACTGTGGCTCTGACAACATGCTAACTCCAGGTAGCTGAAGGAGGCTCGGCCTCAGGGCTCATTAGAGTCCTGCAGGGCTCTGGGAACAGCTCACAGACCTGAGCGCGCGGTGGAGGTGTTTATACTTGGTGCTTACGTCGGTGCAGTATTCTCCGAAAAGACAGGGGGCAGTACGCTACGTAACCAGTGGAAATACAGTAAAAAGGAGAGCAGATGGTTGTCACATCAAAGATGGCTGCACGTATTCAGGAGGAAGAGCTGTTGTGTTTCTGGCTGTGATACAGAGAGGATGTTTCAACTTAAAGCATTCAGTTTGACTTTCAGTGATTTATTTGCTTTAGTTGTGATTCACCCATCATAGGACTAATATTTCTATAAACACTCCTTTTTATCAGCTGCAGCAGTAATCTCCTTCCATGAATTTTGAACCATTTGTGCTCTCACAGAGGGATCATAAAAATACTGATACAGGCGAACCAGCTCCACTAGAACACCAAAATCATCCATTTTGAATGAAGCGCGGCGTGCACGGTCCACATCGAGTTACTAGGAGGTGCACGACCACGCGACGAGGCACCGTACAAGACTTTCGCGCAGGGTCGGGGACAGCGCGATTGCGTCACTGTTGGCGCGCGTACCCTCTCACGGTGAGGCAAATAAAGGTAGCGGTTTTGGGGGAGCGGGTGGAAAAAAACGTATTTATAATAAACATGCGGAGCTTAGCCTGGCGGCTGGGTCAGCAAAGCCTGGTAGCCCGCCAGGCTTATAAAACACTGGGGGAAACCCTGTGTAGGAACACCATTTATTGAGGGTCAGCTGGAGGGAAGAGTTTTCCTCACAATGTTCAAAGCATGTCAGACGAAATTATTTTAAAACTGCTCCCTTTCCCAAGGTTTTTAAATGTATACTTGATGTTATTAAGTCCAGTCTAGGAGTTCTGAATCCAACATTTTAGAAAAAAACAGTCCTGCCCCCAGTTCCAAAATGAAGTGTGATTTATTTAAACCATGGCCTAAACAACAAAATTAGCTTTTTTTTAAGAAAGTGCTACCTAAAAATCTCTAAACAAAAAGGGCGCACTCTATCACTAAAATAAGAACACAAATCAGAAATAATTCTCTCCATATGGCCAGGGCCAAAACAGATGTTGTTACATCTGTCACCTTTTGGGTGGTAGGTTAGATCCGAGGTGAGACTAAAACATTTTGTTCAAAAGGTTGCATTTAGGCTGCCCACTTGAAAACACATAGGTGACGTTTCAAGGTTTTCTCACTCTGGAACCCCTTTTCAAAAACTCCTAGAGTGCCGTTTTGCATGGTAAGGCTTAAATTGTAAACTTTCACATATTTAAAAAATCATTCCTGTGTGGACAAAAATTAACAAGCTCCGTATTCAAATGTAATATGATAAAGTGCTGGCTAAAAAGGTGGGGTTTTGTTTTGGTCTGTGCTTTTAGACGTTTGAACTCAAGTTGTTTCTACCAACTTTTACAAGGCAAGTGAAAACCTAGGTTTAGCTTTCTCTGACTAGTTGTTCATAGTCCTCCTGAGTTTAATCTCCCTTCTTTGGCAGATATGAAGTGCTGTTTGCCCCTCAGCCTCCTGCAGCTGCCTGCCAGTTTCTGTCCAATGTGGAGCTGACTCTGCAGCATCAAGTGGCTGAAACCAACGAGCGAATGCTGCACCAAGCGGAGAGACTTAAGGCGGAGGGCACCACAGTAGCAGCATGTGAGGAACAGCTGCAGGAGATTGAAAACTGTATTACAGTTTTCCTACGGGAGAATGGAGAGCCAGGGTCTCTGAGTCTTGCTGCCATCATCACTTCTGCCCTGTGTACCCTCTGCAGGTGGGCTTTTTATCACCTGCCACCAAAGGCAAAAAGGACAATAATGTTTTGGCTTGTGTCTGTGTGTGTATCTCATGAATCACTGGATCAACATCCACAACTGATTAACTTTTGAAGTAAACCTGGTCCAAGATGGCCGCCACAGGGAAATAATAAACAGTCTATAATGTCTATAACTCAGTCACTTTTACAGATATTCAGTGTTAGAAGTTGAAAGTAATTTCCAACCTGTACTCTAAATTCTAACTGGTTGTGCCAGATTTGTTTAAAAAACTGTCATTTAATAATGGAAAAAGCTCTGTCTGTTCGTAAGCAAAATATGGCATAAACCACTAAACAAATTTTATTGAAACTTAAAAAGTAATTGTTGGATTTACATCTACAAGATATTTACTTTTTGAGTCACCCTAATTCAAGATGACTGCCACAGCTAATTGACCTTAGAAAACACAAAAAATGTCAAATGCTTCAGTGAATGTTACAAATATTTAGCTAAAATATGTTGTAATTGCAGCAGAAAGTTGTTCACAATAAATACGCAAGTTATCCTATGAGACTGTGCATAATGTGATTTTCCATGTTAGACCAAAATGGTTGAAACTCTGTCATTTGTCACTATGATAAGATGATCTGAGTCATGAAAGGTGGCGGCTGAGATGCATTCCTTCCAGAAATGCTCGACCTTTATTGCAAACTAAAGTTTTTACCTTTTGAATATTTCTGAGGCCAAAGATCTTAACAGATATTGTAAACTGATCTTGAATCGAAACATGGATTCTTTGTTAAGGTGAAGAGTGAAAAATAGATAAAGTATTAAAAGATCCTGTTGTTTTTCCTCCCTCCCCAGACGTAATTTGGTGATGGAGGGGGCAGCAGCCAGTGCTGGAGAGCAGCTCATAGACCTGACCTCTCGGAACGGGGCTTGGTTTTTGGAGGAGCTCTGCAGTATGCTTGGAAATGTCAGTGCTTTGGTCACGCTGTTTCAACTCTGCCCTCTTCTTCCTCATGACTTGGAGCTGCCTTCACCATCAGTTACCATCCAGGCTATTTACCTATCCAATGGTGTTTACACCTGCTTGCAGGTAGGTGCAGCTAAAACACTCAAATTAGCTGGGCATTTGGCTATTCTGTTTTAGGGGGTGTAACGGTACACCTTAGTCATGTTTGTGGAAAATTAAAGGAATGCTAAATGCTTGTTTTTTTATTTTATTTATTTGTTTTTAAAAAGCTGATAACTCTCAAAAAGGCTGAGACAGGAAAACAAAACACCCTTGCTGGAGAGGATCTAAGGTAGCAGGTCATTATAACAAGATAAAATTAGGAAATAAAAAAGTCAAAGTGCATTGTCTTATAGATCAAAGTTTGATAATTTGCAAAACTGAAAGTAAATTTCACACCATAATGCCCACCTCTGCCAAACACTTTTGTGGGTATGTGGTGTTCTGCTCTGGTAGCCAATTACCATTGAGCAGGCAGTTTGTGGGCAAAGAGCAAGATAGCATCTCTGTGCACAAATGGACAGGTTTTTTTTTTTTGTGTGTGTGTGTGTGTGTGTTTCACACCTCAGCATATTTATTCACTGTGCGTCTAGGTTCATGTATCCAGCAACAGAGTGATCAGCTGATTACTTTGTCAGTGGAGGTGGTGAGTTGAGATACTTTCCTGCACTCTGCCTGTAGACTCTTAGGTTTCTAAAGCTAGTTGAAAACCCTGAATTTCATGTGAAACAACTTAAAGGAATGCTTTACAGTGATTTTATTTACATATAAACAAATCACCAAATTCATTATGGATGATTAATTCTAGTAACTTTATGGCAAAAAGAGTGATGAATTGAATGGTCATGGAAGTGATGTTCAGATACCAAAGCCTGATGTCATCACTCTGTTTAAACCAATAAAATGGGATGAAAGAAGATGGAAACTATATAGTTAAAGAAAACCAAAATAAAGAAGTATTGTCATACAAATGAGTCTCATTACAACCAAAATATTTACAAAGGATGATCACCTCTTAAAAGTAAATGTTATTTTCTGAACATTTCACAATAAATACGCAAAAAGAAAAAGTCCACATAAGTTTCTAAAACACGAGGGAAACTAAAAGTTAAGCATCTGTCTCTTAGTGTATCAAAGATATGCAAGTCTTATTATTTTTGATGAGCCTTACTAAAGTTGAAAACATAAGTTAAAGAGGCCTGTAAAATCTTTCTCTGCTCAGTTTTTGTTCTTTTAATGAGTGAAGCAACTGTAGCTTTGTTTTTCAGTATAACAAAAATGAACAAAGGCTCCAGTGGGCATTCCTTGGGTGCAGCAGAATTTGTTTTTTGGCACAGTACAGAAAGCCTGTTTTTGGTTGAAATAATAATGTTTTTTTGATGATCTGACAGGTATTGATTCAGACATAACATGTATAACACTACAGCTCAGCTCACCACAACACACCAAAACTCTTTTGCTTTTTTTTTAGTTTTGGAGTCTTGGTGCAGTTCTCTAAAACACTGCTCTGTTCTCTGTGAGACAGATTTGGAGGCTATTGTTGCAGGACCATTGGCTGAACTGGTCTAACATTTTAGAATTTTGAGGATATCATGAACAAACACTGCTGCCTGATCTTTTTCTCCTCCTCCTTCTTTTCTGTGATGATTTTAGACATACAAAAACTGCAGCTGAAAAAACGAAAGATTTTCTCCCAACAACCAGTGATGAACTTGTGTGCACCCTCCCTGCTCTGGGCTGCACATGGTGATAATTATTGCCTGATGCTAAAATGTGAAGGTGGACGATTATGTTTTTGCGTTTGTAAATGTGCTTGTATGTGTGTCAATCTGTAAGCAAAGTAGCTCATGAATCACTAGACAGATTTTAATGAATTGGATGTACATTCTTAACTGATTACCTTTGAGAATCAACCTAATTCTAGATAGCTGCCACTGACCTTAAGTCATACAAAAATGGCTATAACACTGTAATTTTACACATTTGACCTAAACTTTGGTGTGGTAGTAGCTGAGACTGATCCCCAACACACATTCTGAGCACTAACAGATTGTGCAAGCTCTTTGTTTTAAATGTTGCTATTTGAAGTCAACTTTTAGCATAATATCTCATGAACCAGTGGATAGATTATAATAAAACTTTAAGAAAGCATTTTTTTTGTTCATATACAACTGATTAACTTTTGGAGTAAATCAAATTTAGGATGGCTATAGCTTAGTGTTGTACAAATATTGAGCTAAAATTTGTTGTGGTCGTAGCTGAGCGTCATTAACAAGACATACTTTATTCAATTATTTTCAAGGTTTGACCAAAGTAGTTACAACTTTGTCAATTCTCATACAGAAGTATTTTAATAACTTCATTAAACACTGGTTGCTGTTGTCAAAGTGAACAATAAATACTTTTTAGTCAGTTTGCTTTCACATCATCAGTCTTCTAAATGTATTTTCCATCTTGGAAACAGATATCTTGACACTTGAAGTTTGCTTAGATAATGCCACTTTTTGTTCCTACTGCAGTCATACTCCCTTTTGCAGGTCAGTCAATTATCTGCTTACAGGTGCACATTTTTACACATGCAACCCCTCTACATTGTCATGGTTTGCCAAAAATTGTCTGTTTGAAAGAGGCAGATGTATAGAGGGAACTCTGATATGCATTACATAATTTTAGCATTAAATTCAGACAAATCATTTTGGGATTCTAGAAGCTTTGTGGTGACCAAAGCACTTTTAAAAAGGGCTGTATCCAGCTCACAGGCTGCTTGTTGAATAGCCTGATACAAGAGATAAGGGACAATATATAGAGTCCTGCATGGTTTCATATTAGTCAGTTTCCGATAGGCTCAACTCAGCCGTAATTAAGTTTGCCCAGTGCGAGTTCAGAGGCTTTTCATTGGGTGATCTTACCCACTTCCAGCTCGGTTCTCAGGACCTACCAGTTGAGGTTCCAGGCAAGCTTTACTCAGCTAATAATTTCATGTCAACAGAGTCAAAAGAGTCATCAGACAATCAGATTTGAAAACAAAGGATATATCAATTAAGTAGACACTAATTCATAAAGATCACGCAGGAGCCCATGCCACCTCTACCCCTAAATTCTGAATGGTGGGTTCACAAACCATTCAGCAGCAGCAGAACGAAAAGGACAATGTCTCAGCCAAAATATTGTCCTTACCTTTGATATGTTTTACCTCCAGGTTGAATGACTGCAGAAACAGCACCCACTACATCAGCCATTGATTGGAGTTGCACATTTGCTGAATAAAAATAGGTTGTTTGTTGTCTGTAAAAACATAAACTGGACCATCACCAGTGAAAGTGCCTTCTTCTGACTTGTAGAAGACATCTGTACTGTGACAGTTTGGTCGGAATACATGTACCGTTACACCCCTCGCATATTTACGTCAAGAAAGATTTTGACACATTGGAACCATTTTGTTTACTTTAGGAACTGAACACCAACTTCAGGCAGATCATCTTCCCCGAAGCTCTGCGCTGTATGATTAAAGGAGAGTCCACTCTGGAGTCCATGCTGGCAGAGCTGGAGCAGCTGGTGGAACATAGCTCTGATGGACTCGGTTTACAAGGATTGGCTGATAATCTGCAGGCCACCACAGGCTTGGATGATGGACACAACCACTACCTTCACATCACCAGGTGCACGTTCTCTCTTTATGAATTTTATCATTAAGAGCTTTACTCACTGCACATCTGCATATTCTAATAATGCAAAGAATATCAGTAGGTCTAATGTTTTTGCCCATTTCTGTCAGTAGGCACTTTCACAAAACATTTCTGTGAAATGTCCGCAAACAGCAGCCCATCCTTATGCTTTCTTTAACCGATTAACAAATCATCAATGAAACTGGCCCTGTCCTGCATAAATGCGAGCTGCCATAAATGAACCTAGCGTTGTAGAACCAAAAGAGGCGTGGAGCAGAACTCGGCTGCATCAACGTGGAGCGCAACACATTAAGTGTGTGACCGACATCTGCCTCATAATGATTTCAAAAAATTAGGAATTAACTAAGTTTAGCAATTCTCTTTATGGTTAAAGCTGAACTGAATTCAAACATATCCACACAACATTGCAGGTACCCATTTTTCGACCTAAAAGTTAAATAAACTGTTTTTAGCCTTTTAGTCAGTAATTTCCAAAGTGGGTGATTTGTGGGGCGAGAACTGTGCCACAGCTAGCCAAGAACGCCACTACTGTCCAGTTGTTTACTAGTGGAAATGGAAGAACAAGCCATTTTTGAACACAAAGAAATGAGTAACTTGGTGGGAGTAATGGATATACAACCATACCAGTATAAACCTGAACCGACGGCTGGATCTCTGTAATCAGATAAGAAAATCAGAAAACTCTTCACATTCGGATTCTGATGATCACCATGGCCGACAAAACAACGTGCATAGCGACCAAGTTGGGAATGTAGACAGTGAGAACCGATTACCTCCAGATCGTTGTCATGACATCAGTACGCAAAACTGCAAATCAACATAAAGATGGCAGGAGAGAGCTAACGTTGCTACCTCGAAGCTAACCGAATGCTAACTCGTTAAAAATGTGAGTGCTCTTCAGAGTAGCGTTTATAAACTCTCACACCAGAGTAAACTAATCAACAGCAGGTTCAGACTATGACATTTGTTTAATCACACGTGAATTCTTTATATTTTTTTCATCAATAACAAACTGCTCTGAATCACAAACGTTGGTTACGTACTGTAACCCCAGATTCTATGAGTTTAGGTGCAGCTCTTTCTGGCTGTTGTTAGTGGGTTTATCCCCTCACACACAGCGCAGCACTGAAAACTTTAGTCCACGCGCACCTGCTGTGTGGGCCCCACCCCGGTCCGGATAAATAACGGTGAGACCGGGCATTCGGCTCCCAAATAGCTTTTTTCTTCAGCCATTTAGGAACCAGTGAGGCCCAGAGCTTAAAGGGCTGCGCCTATACTCATAGAATCTGGGGTTACAGTACGTAACCAGTGTTCTATTTCGTATAGGCTTCGCCCTTTAAGGCTATCGCTAGTGGGTTAAAGGCGAAGCAGGATGTAGTCTTTTCCTCACTGAGTCCGTCCAGACACAAAACATGAAGCACCTGCTCGCACATAACACATTTCACCACTCAGCCTTCTGCATGGTTAATTACGCGCTCCATGCGCAACAGCGCACCAGAAAGATGAAAGAAGATAACAGACCTGCTGCTGTGAATAGGAACAACAGAGGTTACAAACTGTAACATTTTAACGATGAGCAGAGCAGGTCAACAACTCCTTAGGAGGAACAGATCAACAACAATAACCGCAGGAGTCATGAACCGTGACTGATAAATAAATATTATCTCACACTGCATCTGCATGCAGGCAGGTGAGAACAGAATGGGTCGTGGAGAAAGTGGAAACATCACGCAGGTAAAAACAAATAAATGAGCACAGAGATGACCAAGAAGCTGCCGTGCAAATATCTTCCACTGTCATCCCGCCATGCAGAGCCGTGGAGGATGAAATCCCTCTGGTGGAAGGAGCTCTGAGGTTCTCTGGAGGATCCAGCCCAGAGGAACTATAATCCTGTGAAACAGCTTCACACAACCAATGTGAGAGGCGCTGAATGGATAGAGGACATCCTACAGAGCTGTCTCTGTAATGCACGAATAGACACTGAGAGCGTAGTTGTACTCGCTACGTAACACGGGAGCGCGTGCACAGGACAGAGGAGATGAGATGTGGCTTCCTCCTCAGAGTTATGAGGAGGAGGATAAAATCCATTCAAAGTTATTTCCCTCGATCTGAATGAACTTCTGATGCTTTTAGAAGTAAAAGTAGGGTTAAGATGCAGCACAGCTGAGCTGTCGTTGGCTCGTATTCTGAGACATGAGGGAGCAACAGAGAGCCTTTAAGCAGAGCCTGATCTAAAGGCTTAAATGGAGCTTTAACCAGTGTGTGCAGAACAAGTGCTAAATCCCACTGTGGGGCTACTGGGCATGACACAGGTCTGTGTCTCTGTACACCTTTCAGAAAACGCTTCATCAGTGGGTGGTTAAAGACTGTTCTGTCACCGAAACCCTCATGACAGGAAGAAATAGCTGCAGCATAAGTTTTAATTGTGCTGAATGCTAATTTTCTGTCCATCAGCTGCTGCAGAAATGACAGCACGCAGCTTAACGGACATGAAATGGACTCCATGCCTTTCTCTGCGCACCAGCGCTGAAAAGCTGTCCGCTTTCATGTGTACAGCGCTGTGGTGGAAGCGGCTTGTGCGCCTTGGATCGTGCGCACCACATCCTGTGGGAGCCCAAAGTTTTCTAAACGCTTCTGTTCAGCAGCCAAACCAAGAGATGCTGACCTATTTCTGGGTAGCTCCTGTTCGCTCCTCCCACCTTGAGGAGTGCATCTTCCCTCCACGGCAGCTTTCATGGGCGGCCCAACACTAGTTGATGCAGGCTTGGGAACTACAGAGCGCTTTTGCACCCTGGAGCTACAAGAATGATCAACAGCTCTTCCTCCCGATCTCGATCCAGGATCCGTGGAATCAGCGCCACTGGGGGAAAAGCATAAAGGAGCACTTTTGGCCATGGACTGTGAGCGAAGGCGTCCATTCTTAACAGTGTATCATCCCGTGGGCTCAATGAGAACCACAGCTGACATTTGGCATTCTCTCGTGTAGCAAACAGATGTACTGCTGCTCTGCTGAATCTGCTCCAGATCCAAGAGATCAGCTCGGGATGGAGGCTCCACTTCCCGTGGCAAGGACTGCCCCTCGACATGATATCCGCTTCTCTGTTCAGGACACCGGGGATGTACACTGCTCTGATGGAGAGCAGCTGTCTCACGACGTGTAACAGCTGAGCTGAGCGCACGCCTCCCTGACGGTTTATGTAGGCTGCTGCCACTGTGTTGTCTGTGTGGATCAGAACATGTTGATCCCGAAAAATGCTGAGTCACTTTCCAGACTGTGAGAAACTCCAGCATGTTTATGTGGAGAGACATGGTCTGCCCACTGTGCTCCCACCGCGGGAAGCTGCTGCGGCAGCTATGGAGAGCCTCTGCTGCTGACGCTGGCCACGGCAGTCCCTCCAGTGGCCGGAGAAGTGGGAGGAGCGGAAGTCAGGTTGTGGGTGTGGACCGTGTCTTAGACCTCCTTGGTCCTCTGTGACTTCTTAAGGATGGTCTGGAAGTTGGCTCCAAATAGTGCATCTGGGGTGATGGGGCCTTCCAGCAGGTCCTTCTACAGCTTTTCGGGCATCGATGATGAGAGGCGGAGCCAGGTGCTTCTCTGAATCATGGTCAGTCAGGCAGCGAAGCAGGATGAACGCACCGCTGAGGTGGCGCACATATTGAGGATGGCATTGGCGGTTTTGCAGAGGGAGCTCTTCAGCTCCTCCGGCAGGTTTGATCCCTCCAGCCTTTTCAAGATGGCGAAAGCCATCTTTGCGACATTATTGGTTGCCGCGACTGATTGGAAGGCACACTAATATGCTTGATCAGAAAATTTGATGGTCAGCTGATTGTACTTCGCCGGAGGGACAAGTCACTGGTCGAGCCTGGGCGTCTTCACCCCAAATGCCTCCACAAGGCTTGGCTTCAGAGGGGAACCAAGGGAAAACCCTCCACAGTAAACCCCTCCACTCTGGTGATGGGAGCAAAGGTCAAAATGGGTGCCTTCAACTTGGCTGTCCCAGCTGCAGCCTCATTCCAGTATGACTTCCCAGCTGGGAACAGAGGCCAGATGGGGTCCGGGCAACGAGCTTGGGCAGAGCCAAACCTTCACGCCAGATCATCCGATTGGGGTGAGGGGAAAGGGGGACAGAGTTCCTTTGCACTAGCAGCCTCCAGGATTATGCTCGGCAGTTCAAGGAGGAGAGTGCCAACAGCTGTGAGCAGGGTGGTCGCAGACATCAGAAGACCCGAGGTGGCTGAGCATTCGCTCCATCCTGCTTCCACCATCACGCTCTCCAGGTGGGAGGAGGCAGCGGGGCTGCTGCTGGCATTGTTTTTGCTGGCTGGATCTTCTGATTCCCAGCACGGCTCCGCGTCGAAAAAGGCATTGGCGTTGTCCAGCGAGTACCACTCCGCCACGGGGAAAGTCTCCTCAGCGCTAGCCTTGAAAAAGGCTGCTCATCTCTGCTTGTCCTCCAGAGAGAGGAGCTCACAGGAACGGCAGGAGGACTGAGGTGTTAGGGCGAAGTTGGTGAGGTGTGAATTCATACATCCCTCGCAGATGTTGGCCAGTCGTAGCCCATGATGTAGCCAATCTGACAGGATGGTCTTAGGCGGATGTTGCTGACGCTGGACATCTTTTGCTCTTCAGTCAGTTTTTGTTGGCTGAAGAAAAAATGGGAGCCGAAAAATGGAAGCTATTTTATTTTCTGTTTTTCAAGAGTAGTCGAGGGAAGAACCGAAAGTTAAACAACGTTTTTTTTTAACTAAATCAATGACGTCATGACGTCGATCAGTGTGCATTTGCGCCAACGGCCGGTGTTCTGACGATCTGTGCTTCCTCGTCAGATTTTCCTACCGTAGCACGGCTAAACAGTGAAGTCTAACGGTCGGTGCTACCCGTCAAAAACTGCTACCGTCATGTTTACAAACCGAAAACTACAGCGGTTCTTGTTAATGTTAAATATCATCAGATACTGAAGTGGAAGCTTAGGTGTTATGCTCAGCATAGCATTGGAACAATTTATATCCCCGACGAAAACCTTCATCAGAATATCCTACCTGTTAAATATAAGCGGGAACCACAAATAGATCTATGCATTAAAAGCAGCAAGTGTCTGAAAAACATTACAACTTACATACAAAAACTTACAAAAGCACAAAACATACTTCAAAAACACTTCACAGCAATAAATTTCACATGTCTGATTTTTTTATGTACAGATATGCATCTTTTAATGGTTTAAAATAAAATAAGAAAAATCTAGTTATTTCCATGCAGTGTCCAGAAAGAGGTGTTGTTCAGCTTGTAGGACAGCACAACTGCTTCCACCCACCTCCATCATTATCATCAGATGAAATTACTTTTTGTCACAACAAAAAATAGTGGCTGGGAAAATATTTGAGTGGCTGGGAAAAAATTTTGTCCACCAGCCATAGTGGCTGGTGGACAAAATTTTTAATTTCCACCCCGATTGTGCTATTGAGTTTTTTGCCATTTGACTATCTTTAAATGTTTTGCTGGACCAGTTGTAAAGATGACTGTTATTTAACAACCTCAGACAGTTTTTCCTCAGTTGAAGTGAAATGACACCGTTGCAGTTCATCCACTTTTCTGCATAAGCACGCCTACAACAAAGTTCTGACACATATCCTTGAGAGAAAAGGTTCTGCCTGGACCTTGTGCTAAGAGTGGGCTCTCCGATCTCATGCAAGAACAAAATGACATGATCTTTGTCACGCAACTATGCCAGCAAGAGCAAATTTCTTTATTTCTCGTGGAGTAGAAATACAGCTTCAGAGTCCAACTAATGTAAAATGGCCATGGCGGCCATCTTATATAAGATATCTAAGATACCTTAGGAAATACAGAAATGGCTTTAAGTTTGCCCATTTTATGAAAGGCAGTGGATGATATGCATTCCTTCAAGGAGTGCTAAGCTTTTACTTTTGTTTGTTTCTTGTTCTCAGGACATTGCGTGCCCAGTACTCGGAGCTGATCCAGCCTCACAGTCTGGATGAAGATGGTCAGGACACACCAAAAATGTCAGCTGGTCAAATGTTGCTGGTTGCCTTTGATGGGATGTTCACCCAACTAGAGAGTGCCTTTGGACAACTCGCAGAGAAGGTAGCAAATTATATTTTATTCATATGTGGGTGATGTAATCATAAGATGTAAATGACAGGAATACTTTGTCTGGTCTTTAAAAAAACTACATATTGTACTAGTTTAAACAATTTTCTGGGGTCTTTTTTGTCTGTAGGATGCCTGGTCAGTTTTATAAAGTGCATGAGTTTACAGGTGAAATGAGCCATCCTTAATGGATAGTCTTGTTAAAGTGCATCCATTAAAATGGCCTGGGGTGTTATAACACAAAAGCGCAAATGCAAACGCTCAGCAATAAAGTGTCCTGCTGGCCAGTAAGATACCTGTTTCATTCAACTCATAACTATCATTAGGCATGTAATGAGATCGTATGAGAATAAAACATTACTAGGTTTCTTGAGTTAAAACTGTTTTCTGAAGCACTTTTACGTTGCAGTCAGCATGACTTCATCTGGTGAAATTAGCCCTGTAAGACCAGCTTTCCATGCCCCTCCTGTTGAAGGTTACAGGCAAGGCAGCTTTGTGCTGAGAGGTAGTCTTTGTTGCTGCACTCTTATTTTAAGAGAAGATCAGACTTAGTGTTCAGTTCACACAGCAATTATGTCAACTTTGAAACTGAGAAAGTTAAGTTTGAACTGCTCATTAATCTTTTTATTTGAGAGGAAAAGAGGTGATCAAACAGTTGTCCTCATCGAGCACTCCTGGAGCACCAACAACAGTTATTTTGCAGTCATGCTCAGACAGCAGAGTATATCACAGTGAAGTGTAGACCATCCCAAAACTCCACCAGTTTTAGTGTTTCCATTAGGGGAAACAACATTTTGGATCACTGCTACTGCAATATAAAGAATGCTTAGTCTGCCATCTCAAAACCCCACTTGGGTAAATTGGATTATTTAGCTGTCATAATCAGACCAACTTGTACCTCAAGACTGAAAGCAAACCCAGTCAGTTAGATCTGTGAAAAAATGGGCTGACCGTGAACTGAAAATGTTGTTGTGGTGCTTGGAGGCAAAAGACATGAATATCTTAAAGAAGGTCATCGTTTAAATTCATGACTATAAGCAAAAAATAAAATAAAAATAAATTCTAAAGTCCTGTTCTGAGCAACTGGCAGGGTGTACATGGACATTTTTAGCACTTCCTTCAAGCAGTAATATTCAAATCATCTATCATAGTACCTGTCTTCCCCCCACCCCCCAAAAAAGAAAAAAAAAAAGAACACAACCATGTCGAATGACTCTGGACCAGTGGCACTCACACTAGTAACCATGAAGTGTCTGGAGAAGCTGGTTCTCCACTCCATAAACTCTGTGGTTCCGGATACTATAGACCCCATGCACTTTGCATACCGCCCCAGCAGGTCAGTGAATGAAGCAGTGGACCTGGACTTCCACTCGATGCTTCAACACCTGGACACTAGCAGCACATGTACAGTTACTATTTCTGGACAACAGCTCACACCTTTAATACTGTAAGAACAGTAATGAAACTAATTGAGAAGCCGGCAACCCATGGAATACCAGCACCAACCCAGAATTGGATCCGGAACTTCCTGCTAGGTAGACAACAGGTGGTGAGGATGGGTAACAAGGTCTCGGCAGAGCTAAAAGTGAGAACAGGAACACCACAGGACTGCTGCCTCAGCTCTAAACTTTTTTCCCTGTACACATACGACTGTGTCTCCACCCAAGACAACAACATTATAATTATGTATGCAGACAACCCATCCATCCTGGGTCTTATTAAGTGGAGGGATGAGTTAGCATACAGAGAACTGGTCCACAGAATCATGGTCTATGAAGAGGGCAACAACCTAGTGCTCAACATAAAGAAAAGAACTATTTTTAGACTTGAGGAAAATCCTCCCACCTCTGCAGTCTCACACCATCAAAGTTATGGAAGTGGAGCGGATTGACAGTTTTAAGTTCCTCTGTCTTCATATCACTCCAAAAAAAGGTTAAAAAAACAAAAACAACTGGACTACTATTCTGTAATTGAAGACGTTTTGCTTCTCATCCAAGGAGCTTTATCAATTCCAGGAAGCAGAGAGTGTAGAGTTTAAGCTTTAACTAAGATGTTATGTAAACTAGATTCACATGCAGATTACACTCACTCTCCTCACAATAAATGAGATCATTAGGGTCTTTGTTTCTCTGGCTCACAAATGGGCCACTTTGTTTACATGAATGAAGGTATTGATTAGAGTGAAAATGACTGGGTATTGGGCTTAATGCTTCATTGAAGAAAGCTGAAGTTTGAGACCACCTCTGCTTAACCTCCTCAGACCCAAACTCTAGCATGGTATGCATTTGTAACTTCTCTTAGTTATTTGGGCTGATTGGGATCTGATGAGTTTAAAAACAAAGATTTATCTTTTTATGTTTTATAATGCAGTCTATGAGAACAATGATGTCCACATAGGTGGACACAGGGTCCTAGGAGGTTAAAGTTGGTTTGTCTCATTGAATGGCTACCTTTTCTCTCAAATCATCTGTCTTCTCTGTCCAAAATATGAACATTTTGGAAAAGAGTGTCCCTTCTCACATCACTGAAAACCTGAGCTGGACTAAAACATGGTCAGAACAGTGCAAAAAGCACAGAAGCATCTGTACTTTGTCAGACTTGAAAACAAATCACCCACAGAATCAATATGTGGTTCTGTAACACTACACTGGATGAGAAGAAATCTCTTCAGCGAGTCATCAACACAGTGCAGAGGATCATCAGCACCAGCCTTCCATGAACACTATCTATGTACTGTGGTGAGGGAGTGAAGTGAAGTGAAGTGAAATTTAATTATATAGCACTGTTCAGCAAGGCAATTCAAAGTGCTTTACAACACAGAAACAACAATCAGGTACAGAATACAGATACAATACCAATACAGATAAAAACATCAAAATCAAATATAGAAATACAGAAATAAAAAACATCATTCATCCATCCATCCATCTTCTTCCGCTTATCCGGGGTCGGGTCGTGGGGGCAGCAGCCTAAGCAGGGAG